>NC_050488.2:973127-1059806 GCF_012460135.2 Molothrus ater
AGTTATTCAAATCTACAGTTTTCTAGAAAATATTTTAGGACTTTGACTACACCTTTCAGTCTAAATTTGCACGAAGTATAGCAAGGCAGACTTCTCAGGCTGATTCCCTGGGAAAGCAAAGCCTAAGCACTCACTTGGTGTCTGGCTTCCTTCTGCCTTCTCATTTCCCACTGGAAATTTCAAAGTAAATTCAGCTAAATATGACAAAGTGTAGATATATTGAAAGAAACTCCTGTGAAGTCTTAATCCATGTTTTTTGGATACATTCTCTTGACTCCTTGTTGCACTTCTTTATTTACAGGCTATTGTGCCCTCTCGATGGTTATTTGTTCCATGCTTGCAGGGTTTATCCACCCAAACACAACAGTGTGTTCTGGGGCTCAGGAACATCTCCTGGGGGAGCAGCTCTGTCCCAGGGTGTGTGGCTGTCCCTTAACTGTGGGTGGGCTCATTTTTGGTACAGGATCTGGAATGCTGTAGGCACGGCTGGTTCCCTCAGGGCAGGCACCAGCCTGCTCCCAGGAGAGTCTGGCTGGAGCTCCAGGATGGAGCTGCCTCACATCTGGGCTCCAGCCCATGCCATGGCATTCCTGCTGCTTGGCCCAGGGACACCCTTTAGGTGCAGCTCCCTTTCAAGTACCAGAAGGCTTGGGCTGCTTTCAATAACCAGCCCTAATTCAAATGGATGCTGGTGCCTTCTGGCACTAACTGGGCATGAGAGCCAAGCATCCTCCCTGCAGTTCCTTGAAACCTTTCTGTCCTTCCATAGCTCAGTTCTGCATCCTGCCAGTACCAACAGGCCTTGACTGTGTCCTTGGACTAAAAGGTTGTTTTTCATTCATTGATTTTTTAAATTGTTTACTTCAACATACCTGGAAACTCTTTCCATTAAAGCAAAAGTTGGTTCCATTTGTACAGCACATGCTGGCAATTATTTCTCTTGGTGAGCATTCAGGGCTTCATAAGCTCAGAGTTTTCTGCCATCACATGTTAATGACAAGGTTTGAACCAAACCTTGGTTTAACTTTCAGTTTTACCAAAACCTCTGTTGAGTTACAGGCTTAGCTCAGGCAACTGAGTTCATGTTCCTGACTCATCACTGAGGCTCCTGGAAATGTTCCTGGAGATACTTTCAGCTCAGGCTCAGGAGATCTGGGCTGTAACTGCAGAGGATTCCAGTTTCACACAGCATGGAGCAGAGATCCTGCCCCACATCCGAGTCTTGGCTTTGATTTGTCAGAGATTTAGTGAATGAGGCTGCACACTGGGAGATCTCCACCAGAATTTGGTGAACACTTCATGTATAAACACAGACTGATTCTGCATTAAAAGTGGTCTCAGTGAACTGGCCTAACCATTGGTTTCCTGCTGACTTGGCCAATACCAATCTTCTTTGAGTTTTGCTAAAGTGTGGGTATGGAAGATCCCAATATCAGGCAAGGAAATCAGTCTTGGAAGAAACAGAACAGTTCTCAACCACTGTTTCTGAAATTTTTTCAAAAACTTGGGCCAAAATTCAGGTATGAAACTCAAAAATCTTGGATTCTGATCTCAACAAAACATCAAGGAGCACAGGCTAATAAAAACATTACAAGACAGGACAGCCAAGCTCATAGGTCACAGTTAAGGTTAACAGGTGCTGGTTTTTTTCTCACAACTTTTCATAGAGTTACAGAATGGCTGGAAGAGACCTTGAAGCCCATCCTGTTCCAGCCTCTCAGGCTTTTTTTTTCCATGACCAGGGTAAGTTTTACAACCCCCAAACACAGCAGGAATCTGCTGTGGGAAGATTGTGCTGTGTGAAGGCTGCATATGCTTCAAATCATTAATGTTTTGTTCTGCAACAGGAGAGACAACAAGGACTCTATCAAGGCTCCAAAGATGCTGAAAAGCCTGAGAGAAGTGAATAATCTACACAGCACCTATTTTGGTCTAGCTGATATTCCCCTTTGAGCACTGAATGACAAGCGTGGTCCTATGGGAAGCGTTGCTAACTGCCCAAAGAGAAAGGCCAGATTAAATCAGAAATTGTCCAGAAACCTGTGACCCAGCCAGTGGCTTTGCTGAGCAAATTAATCACCAAAGCAAGCATCTGATTATTGCCATAATAGAAAGGTGCCCCCTATTAAATTTGGAATTTGAGATCTCTGTTATTTATGAAGAGAGGCTGGCCCTCAGTCCCAGCTCTCTGTCAGCAGCATGACAGACTGTCAGCTCCAGGAATCACACACATGAAATGCATGTTTTGCTCATAATGCCAGAATCCTCTAAAACTGCAACTCCAGGCAAGTGATAGCATTTATCATTCCCTAATCTCCAGTGTAAATCAGGAATTCAGTTTTCAACCACATGAGATATAGGAGGGAGCTGAAAGCCAAAATACAGGTAGGACCATGTATCACCATTTCTGATTAGATGAAAGTGGAGGACAAGTGGAATGAAAATTCATTTTTGTGGATTACAGTTCTTGTGCAGTCCAATTCCCTCTCATAATTTAGACCAACATTAATGCTTCCTTTATCTTACTCTGGGCTGTTGAGAAGATGCAGAGCTTGTCTGTCAAGCTCAGACTTGCTTTAAGACTATTATCTAAAAAGTAGGAAAGCCATAAATAGTGCTTTGATCCTTTCAAACACAAACAAAATGCTCTAAGGCTGCAAGGGATGTGTATTTCTTTTCACACCTAGGAGGCTGCCCAGCAGAGCCTTGGGATGGAGCTGGATGGGATTTTGGAAGCACTCAGCTGCACCCTGTGCTCCCACCAGCCTCAATGGGAGCTTTCCCATTCAGTGAACTGGATTTTCTCCAAACTCAGAGCTTGGCCTTTCTGGGAATCCTGCTGCCCCAGCCAACGAAGCTGCCAGGACAGACTTTGTGGCATTTAAGGCTCCTTTTCTAATTGCACTGAAGTACAGCTGGGGTGCCAGGCCCTGGGGCCAGAGTGCTTGGAGGGAAGGCAGGCACTGAGCACTGGGTGTACCTTGGATGGATGGAACTGGGTCTGGGTCCTTGGGTGGACACCCCTCTTTGCCTCCACAGCCACATCAGAGGTTTGCCAGAAGATACTTTTACACATTCTGTCTGGTCACAGTGAGGCACAAGCCCTGTGTGTAAACCTTCTCCTCAACATTCTCTGTCTGCCTGGTTTTAATCTAGGCCAAATATTGTACCAGGAGAGCTCCCAGGAGACCCTCCATAGGCACATCTGCTGCACCCAGCACCAGGTTTCCTGGGCTTGTGGAGCCATTTTTTTCTCTATTAATACTCCTGCTCTGTGAGTGGGAGTGCTGTGTGCTGTCCTGGCTGAGCAGGGCTTGCAGGATGTTTTGGGCATGGCTGTCTCCAGCACAGGGGTGCCATGGGCAGGCTGCAGCTCAAGATCTGCCAACCTC
Organism: Molothrus ater; assembly: GCF_012460135.2. Classification (NCBI taxonomy): domain Eukaryota; kingdom Metazoa; phylum Chordata; class Aves; order Passeriformes; family Icteridae; genus Molothrus; species Molothrus ater. The sequence goes on from NC_050488.2 coordinate 976,520, forward strand.
CCCTGTCACAGCCCTGACAGTGACAGTGGGGTCTGGCAGCATTGTCACTGCCACTATCACCAAGGGGCACCATTCAGCTGAGTGTTTGAGGAGCATCCCTAACATCAAGAATAGGGGTTTCTGAAAAGGAAAATGAGGAACATTTCTGTGCCCATGCCAGAAAAACCAAACCAAACCAAATTAAAAACCAAACCAAAACAAAAAAATCCCACCACAAACAAAAACACATTGGAAAATGTGAAGTGCAATTGCAAAGGCACTGCTAAATCCCGAACTCCAGGGAACGTGGCTGTGCTGCTGGTACTCCAATATCCTTTGATTGCTGGTGCTAGGAGTGTCAGGGCAGCCTCTCCCAGTCCTGCTTGGCTCAAAGCTGCTCTCTGAGACTCTCTGGAGTCTTCAGCAACTGTGAGCAGCTCCAGACACTGGAGCTTTATTCTGGTGGGTGCCATGAGAGCAGTTCCTGCTGATGGAGGGGCAGCAGGGCAGGTGTGGCTCTCTCAGGCAGCTGGGCTGTGTGCAGGCACTGCAGGGGCTGGCTTACAGCAGCCACATCCCTCTGGAAGGCATCTCCTGGCTCCTCTGTGCCTCTGTGTCCCCCTGGCACCCAGCTGTGCCTGCCAAGCAGACCAGCATCCCTGGTCATCTTTGGGAGCAGAGCTCCTGCCAGGAGCTGCTGGAATGCTGGGGTCCCTCTGCAAGACTGGTCTATCCCAGGCAGGGCCACTCCAGTGGGGCTGCAAGCCCACAAGCTGCACTCCCCTTTCACTGCATCTTTTCATGTGCTTTAAGATTTAGCTCAGGCAGAACTATTACATCTCCAGAATTTCAGGCCTATATTCAGAAAAATAGAAATATTATATTGTTTGGCAGCCTCTTTTATCAGCCCTGTCTTTTTCCTAACACGATGCTCACAGCTTTTTAAGTCATTCATCTGCAGGAGGTTGTGTTCTGTGCTGCTGCTGGTAGTCAGGTGAAAGGGTAGTTAAAGAAAAAGGTATTTTGAGAGAGGTAGAAATAGCTGTCCCCTCCAGAGACAGTTAATTGCAGTGGTGATTGCACACCCCACAAGAAGAGGAACATGTTCAGGTAGTCTCATGGCAGCAATGTCCTCCTGAGGTCAGAGAAGCAGCAAGTAAAGAGTCCCATAAGTGTGGCTTCCCAGGACAGCTCGGGAGAGGCCCTGAGCTCCCTGCTTTCCTAATGCCACTGTGTCACTTCAGCCTTGCTGCAGGTTTTTACAGGAGAAAACATTAAACACGCCAGTCTGTTGTGATCCCTGCATGATCCATGTCAGGAACACCTCCTGGGTGCTCCCAGCTTTGCTTGCTGTTTGCAGCAGCTCTGTCAGGCACATCCTCCACATCCCCCAGGAGCCTCAGAGCTGAAGGGGAAATCTGAAATACTCCTGATGCAGAGCATGGAGAGACATTGCAAAGTTAGTGCACCTACACATGCCTCCAAAGAGAAATGCTGAATAAAAATCCACCTTGATGTGCTCTTGAAGGCAAAAGCCTTCTAAATGCAGCCTGTGCCCATGATTTATAACAATGACTCATAATATTGCATTATACTTAATATGATGTAACACTGATGCAAGATGCCATTTGTGGAATTTCAATGTCACAGGGAAAAAGAGAGGAGAGAGCAGTCTGGTCATGTACCTTGCCATGCTGTCAGAATGAAATGCTTACAGCCAGAATGTGTAGAGCCTTTCAGTATCTACTTTGTTATTTTTTAGCAGGATAACCTGGAGAATAACATTTCTGTTTCCTGGAGTATAAATATTTCTCAGACATACATTATTGTGTTACTTACAGTAATTTAATCAACTTCATATTTGAGAAGACAAATTTGCTAACAGACAATTCAGTCTTGCAATTATACCCCCTCACATGGAAGTTTGCAGGGCAAATAAGGATTATGCCTTTAAATTAATTGAAGCTTTATCTCCCTTTTCTGACCCAGCTGTTACGAATTCTCCTCCTGTTCTCACTGTACTGCTTGCTCCTTCCTGCAGTGAATCAGCACTTCAGGAAACACTAATTCAAAGAGGAAAGACACCCTAAACTCTGCTTCTGAAGGTCAGGAATCGCTGCTCTCCAGCAGGTTTGACAAATGAGGTGAGGCTCTGGGGCTGCTCAGGGCCACTTTGGGGGGGTGTTGGTGACCCCTGCTCAGAATTCTGCCCCTGCCCTTCCAGCAGCCCGAGGAACTTGTGCTACACAAGTGAGTCCTGCTGGATTGTCCCCAGACAGACAAACAGAGTCAGAGCCTGTCCTTCAGTGTGGGGAAAGCTGGCCCTGGCTGCAGGAGCCATGGGCAGCCCTGGCTGCATTGGTGGTGGGAGCAGCTGGGAATGGCTCCTGGCCCCCCTCTGCTCCCAGGGCTGCTCCTGGCTGCATCCTGGGCGTGCCCGGGGGTTTCCAGCACTGCACGATCCGAGCTGTTCAGCGGAGGAACAGGGATGTTCTCTACCCCTGACCTTTGAAATCCTCCACATCTGACACCCTTGGTTGTCTCATTTCCAGCAAGAGCTGACAGATTGAGGAATTACAGAGTATCCTGAGCTGGAAGGGACCCTCAGGGATCACCCAGTCCACCCTGGCCCTGCAGAGACATCCAACAATACCACCCTGGGCATCCCTGAGAGCCTTGTCCCAAGGCTCCTGGAGCTCAGGCAGCCCTGGGGCTGTGCCCATTCCCTGGATAACTGTACCCCTGCTCTGACAGAGCTGTGTGTTCAGGATGTTCAGAGGCTGCTGCTGGCACCCCAGGGAGCACTGAGACATTGCCTGGGTAAAACAGGACTGTGAGGGGCTGGAAAGCCTTGACCTGAGGTCTCCCCAAATCCTGGATCAGGCTTTTCCTGGTGGTTCTCTGTGGGTTCATACCCTGCAGACCCTTCTGTGCCCAGTGCTCCCACTAAGCCCAGCAGAACATTCTCACCCACTGAGACAGAATGGATGATTTTATCAGGGGTTCTCAAGAAGACAATTCGATATTGATGGATCTGTGCTTTCTAGAGTGCATCCTGAACCACGTGCATCAGGTGTCACCTTGAAGAAGGACCCTGTCACAGGTGAGGACCAGGTGAGTGGGCACAGCACAGTTTCACATTGCAAGCCAAAGAAGTAGAAAGGACTGAATTTTGAACAGCATTGCAATGCCTACAGGTGCTGGTAAGAAATCAATAAGAATTGATTTATTTTTGGAAGCCTGGTAGGTGCCAGTCTGTCTCCCAAGTGCATAAATATCATCAAAACCTAGCCATGGGCAAGTGAAACAAGACAAGAATTTGTAGCCCAGAGGAAAGCCACCATGAATAGATTGTTTGGAGGCTGATAAGATCCATACTGCTCCAAAATGGAGTTCCACCTCACAAGGCTGTCTTTGTTGTGGAAGAGTCAGGTTGTGAGAGTCCTGGCATGCCAAATACCTGTAATGGCCTCCCCTGCCAATTGTCTTTAAATACTGTGATCTTTCACACAGGAGCAAAGCCTGAAAGAAACCTCTCTAGCAAAAACATCATTTATTCATTCTCTACGGGACAGTGGAGCAACAAGCCTCTCCTCAGTCCTGTTACTCTTTCTCTCCCCTACAGATTTCAAGCGGAGATGTGTTCAAACAAAGATGGGTAATTTTGCTCTGTGAGGATGCAGGAAGAAGTGCAGAGCTATCTCTAGATCAGAGCAGTTCCTGAGCCTGCTGGAGAAATGGCAGATGGCCAGAGATAGCACAAACCACTGCTCTCCCAGATTACAATGTGGAGAGCTGAACCTTCCAGGCACAAGCTTCCAGGACAGCAAATTGTGCACAGAAAGGTGAGAAACACGAGGAGCCTGGCAGGGAGGCTGGGGAGGCTCCTGGAGCCAGCCTTCCCACAGCCACCTCCAGCACCAATGGCCCTGCTCTGCCCACGGTCCATACCTGGGGGATAACCGAGGTAAAAAATGCATCTTTTCTATTGCTCTGCATTTTTAAGCTTTGCTTTGGGGAAAAATTTCTGGCCAGTAGGCAGTTCCAGCCATGTTTGCAGTCTGGTGTAGGCTGCTGTGTCATTTCCTGGGAATCTTTTACTGCCAGCACCCATCAAATACAAGCAGACCTTTCAAGGAAGTAGCTGTGCCACAAAGGTGAAACTCCTCTGCTATTTTTTGTTTCACTGGGTCTGTGCTTGTACAGCAGAACAGACTTTGGGTGTTGGTGCTTCACCAAGCTTTTCAGGATGTGCCTTCATGCTACCAGAAGCTAAGCAATAAAGATCTCAGAACCATTCATTTTGCAAATATTAATGCTCAATTCTTGAGTTATTCTCAGAATTCAGGGTTCATTTTGCCAGTGTTGAAGCACAAGTTTTGGCACCACAGAGCCAGACAAGGCATTTGGGATACTACGCAGAGTAAAACCCAGAATCTCACCTATAGAACTCCTACAGTATCATTAAATTAAAGAAGGGTTAGGCTTTTGTTTGGGGTGGAAATGGCTTTTCTTCAATACAATCTGCCTGGCTCCAGCATAACTGGAGATGTCTCAGAGCCTACAGGTAATTACCACAACAAAAATAGCATCCACAAATTAACTGCTGCTCCCAACTTCCTTCTCCTATTTGCCTCTAAGTCACACTCACATGATGCTGGAATCAGGACTATTGCATAGCAGGAGGTAAAAGGAGAGCTGAGGAAGCAAGGATTGACATCCCTGAGAGATGGGATCAGCAGAACTCCTGCAGGGAGAGCCCTGCTGGGCTGTGCCCGGGCTGTGGGGAGCACACAGACAGCCCTGGCTGTTCCAGCTGCTGGAACTGGAGCCACAGCCCCGCTGGGACTGCCTGGGAATGCCCGGCCCGCAGGGACCTGGGAGCAGGGCTCAGAGCAGGCTCCTGAGCCTGGCCCAGCTGCCCCTGGAGATCGGACACACGGCCAAGGCAGCAAATCCCGGTGTTCAGCGGCTGGGATCCCCAGGAATCCTGGCTGTGGGAGCTGCTGGGGTCCTGCCTTCCCCAGCGCTGCCTCGGCAGCAGCTGCTCTCGGTCCCAAAGGATGGGGCGGGTGGCAATGCTGCTGTGCTGAACCCAAATCCGAGTCACAGTGGGACACGGAGTGACAAAGGGCTCAGCCCGGGCTCTCGCTGCTGAAGCCTTTCCCTCCTTTGCAGGGGCGGCTCTCACACAAAGAGCAACGTTTGAACAGCGGGGTTGAAAATGATCCCTTTTCAGCTGAGTGAGACATTCATGTCTGAACCTGACAAGACTCTTGCTCACCCACACAGCAGCAGGCAGCTTGTTACCAGAAGTACCGTTTGACTTCCCAGATAAAACACTTGTTTGATTTTTTTTTCCTTTCTTACAGCTGCAAAGAGTAACATTTAGACAAATGCTTGACGAGCAGACGGCCCAACAACCTGCCGAGGTGCCTGCTTGTGTGCTGCGAACGATGGCAGCGCCGCGCAGGGCACCGTCCGGCCCCGGGGACAGCGGGGCACTCACCTTGCGCCCGGCCTCGTTGTTGTGCAGGTTCATGAGCGTCCTGGCGTTCTGCTTGATCTCCCGGGCGTCCACGAAGACCTTGGCGAAGCCGATGCCGTAGCGGATGTCGGCGGAGCAGCCGCCCCATTTCCAGCCCTCCTCCTTGTGGTACTGGCCCTGCTTCTCCTTGTCGCAGCCGCAGTCGCTGAGGTTGCCCTGCGTGCAGGCCGCCGTGATGGCGTGCGCCACGCCGGCCGCGATGATGGCGTAGGTGAAGGCGGCCTCCCTGCTCCCTGCAAGGCAGAACGGCCGTGAGCGGCGGGCAGGGGCACGGCGGGGAAACGGCAGGGGAACGGCGGGGTCTGCAGGCACACAGCACCCTGGAAATGCTGGAAACTGCTCCATGAACGGCAGTGCTGTGGGCACACAGCACTGGAAACCTGTTCCATGAACGGCAATGCTGTGGGCACACAGCACTGGAAACCTGCTCCATGGACGGCAATGCTGTGGGCACACAGCACTGGAAACCTGCTCCATGGACGGCAATGCTGTGGGCACACAGCACTGGAAACCTGCTCCATGGACGGCAGTGCTGTGGGCACACAGCACTGGAAACCTGCTCCATGGACGGCAATGCTGTGGGCACACAGCACTGGAAACCTGCTCCATGGACGGCAATGCTGTGGGCACACAGCACTGGAAACCTGCTCCATGGACGGCAATGCTGTGGGCACACAGCACTGCCTGCTCCATGAACGACTGACCTGCTGCGTGCTCATCCCTAAAGCCATGGCTCTCCATGAGGCATGGGGAGGTCAAGTGTTGTTCAGGCTGATGCCTTTGGAGTTTAACTTTTATATGTTTCAAATCCTGTACTGATCAATGTATAACTCTAAATGCCATACAGAGTGTTAGCTACTGTCTCCGCGTTTTGGTCTAACAAAAAGTCCCTCTAGGCCTGAAACTCAAGGACATCCTACAGCCTCAGGCCCCGAAAAGTATAAACAAAAGTGAATGGGGAGGAGGAAACTGGGGGTAAATGACTTAAATATCTGCAGCTGTAATTGAAGAATTAACCCTGATATATAAATGGGCCAAACTTATAATTGTCTGAAAAGCTCGTGACCATCGTCCATTCTGGGTGCAGCCTCTGGGAGGCCTCTGGCTGCCCAAGGTGTCCCTGTTAAAGGCCTTCAATAAATACCCACTTTATTCTCTTTATTTCTCTTGCCTAGCCTCTGTTCTAGGGGGGCCACTCCAAGGCATCAAGCCAGCTTCATCTCTGTATTTCCAGATGCTATTAGAAGTAGGCAAACTAAACTTAAACCAAAAGGATGGGGTGGAAAATGTTGGGGCTCAAAAATAAAGAAAGAAAGGAAAACAAAATAGGTGGTCTTGGGGGTTAAATTTTGAAAGCACCCATATTCAACCTTTTAAAAATTCAGCTCAGAAATAGGGTTTTATTTAAAAAATTAATTCTACACTAAATTGTATTTTTACAGGACAACCACTTCTGTTTTACTTGTGTTCTGAAAACATTTTAATTCAACTGGGATGATTTTTTCACATGGTAGGTGTCAAACGTTTTCAACACTGACATCTATGCTGACTCAATGAAATAAGTCTTGGTTTGATTTCAAAATTTCTCATAAAATGAAGAAAAAATCTTGACCTGTTGTAGGCACAGTGACCAGAGCAAGGTGAAGTAGCAGCCTCACCAGAGGGCTATGAGACAGAGGTTGGGCCAATATTACTTTGTGCAACAAGGCCATAATGACAGGCTTCTGTTTCCTGAGGGGGGTTCTCACTTTAAGATTTAATTTCTCTTTTTGAAGTTTTGTTGCATGCTGGTGTGTGTGTTTCCCACACATGGACCCTACGGGATCTCTGAGGCTTTGGGGGCCAGTTCAGCTGAGAGAGGGCCCTTCACAGCCTGAGGAGGTTTGCAGAGGTTGCCCATGTATGTCAAACAGCCCTTAAAATTCTTTGGATCTCCCAAACCAAGAACTTGTCCTACTCTTATTTCTCCAATGACAAAATGCACCCTTGTTCAATAGAATCAGAATCAGGCTCTTAATTAGGGGAGTGCAGATGGGAAGATCTGCTTCCCTTCTCCAAGTGCTCCTCAGCTGAGTCCTGGCAGACCTCAGCTGCTGGCAAGAGTCTGTTACCCATGAAACAAGCCCATTTCTGCTGCTCATTGCATTTCACAAAAAAAAAATACCATCATTTGGGAAAGAAACCTTACAATACTTCAGCCTTGCCTGCATCCCTTTTGTGTAATATGATCTGGACTTCTCTGCTTGTCTCTTTTAATGACAAATGTTCACTTCCTTATATCGAGGAAGTAAAATGGAAAACAAGATGACATTATCACAATCTGTTAATAGTCAACTTTGTGCCCTCTATTAGCAAAGGCAGTATTCCCTAATGCTACAAAGTGCTGCATTTATTAAGGAACTTAATAAATATTAAGGAACAGTCAATTATCTGACTTTCTCAAAGGATTCCTTGTTTCTCCTTATTTTAAAAAAAACCCATAAAATTTTTTGGTTTTGACCATGGAAATTGGAGATGAAGCTTTCTAGAACTCTTGGCTTTTTATAAAAACCTGAATGTGGAAGAGAAATGCCAGGCTTTAGGTGTATTTGGAGTTGAGCTTCTCCTCCAGTTTACACTCATCAACACCCTCACTATTTTAAGCACAACACCATGAAAAAGGCACTGGTAAACAGTGTACAATAAGAAGTCCCACTTTATCTCTCAGAGGGCAACACTGCATCACACCAGGTTTCTCCTCCACAAAGCAGCAAACAGGACACTGTCAAAGAAATATTTCTAGTTGAATTTACATGTGGTTCTTTGTTCCCTTTGATTTTGATCAGATTACTTTTTGTTCAGCACAAGTTATTTTCAAGTTCTAGAACAAAAACCACTTGAATCTGACACACTCAGCATTGTAGAGGCTGAGCACCTCTTTTGCTTTTTAGAGGGGAGAAAAATACAATGTAGAAAATACAAAATTAGTACAAGCAGAGTCAGAAACCAGTGTCAAGCCTGATCATAAATTACATTACATAAATTATTTTATAAGTTTGTCTTATTTGGAAGAAAATCTTAGCAGCTTTTAAAAACTCAAATTTTGGAGATTACAAGGTAAACAAAGCAAGTGCCTAGAAAGATTGGCCCAAGTAGGAGGTGCCTTGGCACTCGTGCAGTGGTGATAAAGTGATGTGGGTTGTCACGTCTGCATCCAACTGTTCCCGTTTTTTCATAAATGATTGACTTTTCAAGTCTCATTACCCTGGCCTGGCTCACAGAAATGCCAGCATGGGGGGGAAGCTCAGACCAGCCTGAGTGTCTTCTGTGACAGTGCTTGAGATCCCAGGGGTTTGTGCCCAAACAGGGTAACCTGAGCATGGGGGTGCTCCTGCCACTTCTAGGTAGAATTTCTACTCCTCTCCTTTGGATTTCAGCAGAGTTGAAATTCCTGGAGGATCTGAGGGGGAAACATGGCTTTCCCAAGGTATGGCCAGGCAGCTGCTCCTACAGATGTTGGGCAAAGGTGGAGAGTCACCTGTCACAGAATCATGGAATCCCAAAGGATTTGGGTTGGAAGAGACCCTAAAGCTCCTCTCATTCCACCCCTGCCACGGGCAGGGCATTTCCAGCACTCCAGGGTGCTCTAAGCCCCGTCCAACCTGCCCTGGATGTGTACAAGAATTGCAAGCCCTCCTTTCAGCTCCCAAATCACACATTCTTCTCCTTATCTCAGACAAACCATGGTAAACACTCCAGAGCTCAACTCCAAGCACTGGAACCTCCAGAGAAGGATCTGGCAGCAGTCAGAGCTTGCTCTGGCCATTCACAGGGCCAATGACCTGACAGGTTCCAGCCATGGCTCTGCTCCCTCAGCCTCACCTGGGGCTCTCCCCAGCCCCAGCCAGTGCCTCAGTGCTGTGGGACCACAGGGGCTTCTCTCCAGGTGTTGGACAGAAACATCCTTCTGCTTTTCCTGTGTTTTTCTGGACTACAATGAGGTGTGCAGCACACTGCAGCTCCATTTGCTCTGATGGCAGAGAGCTTGGCATTGATGGCTCCCAAAATTTCTGCAGCTCCACCTGCTGATGCAGATCCTCTCTCAAAGCACTGGAGTCCTGTCTGCAGACCCTGCCCTGGGCAGGGCACCTTCCCAGGCTCTCTGTACCTGTGTCTGAGCTCTGCACGGTCAGGCACCACCCTGGGCTGCCAGCTGTCTCAGGGGGAAGCACTGAGAGGGTCCCAGGTGGGTGCAGACTCAGGGATTAGCAGGGCAGCTTCTCTCCTAACACTGAGCACAGTTATACACACCCCATGCACACCTCGGAGCCTTCATTCTGCAAACACTCACTGCATGCCCCTGAGTTTGGATATGAATGTTTGCTAGACTGGGTTTGGGCTGATCAGCCTGTCTGCCAGCTGCACAGACTGCTCTGCATTCTGCTTTTAATTTAGCTAACGGCACTTGGGTTTAAGTTTAATCTTTACGTTTGAAAATTTTGTAAAAACTTCATTCACACAGATTAGAAATGAGAACTTATTTTTTAAAAGGAGTGCAATACCTTTGGGAAACAAAGCCTGAGCCTGCAAAATGCAGAGTGGATTTACTTGCAGGAAGTCAGTAGGTGCTCAGCAGTTTGGGATCTAAGGGTGCTTCTAAACAGCCTGTCCTGCCCTATCAGTCCCCCTCATAAATTGACTAAGCTGTGAAATAAAAGAGAGACAAATTTCTGTTTATCTCACTGGAAAACATGGGTTGTATTTTCTGCTATTTAAAGCCAAAGGGTCAGAGAGGGAGTTATCTGCAGTGACATGAGCTGAAATATGATTGGGAAAATATAAAGATGGAAAACACAGCATACCTTGCCAATTATGTGCCACAGCAAACATTACTCCTCATCTCTCTATAGAGGCCATAATTCACAGCCTGGAAAAACGCAGAGCAGAACCCATCCCCTGCCTGCTTCAGGCTTTGCCTCCTCCTTCTTTGGTAGACTACAAATGGTCTGCCAGGATTTTTTATTTTCATGTTTCTTTAATCTAGCACAAGTGATTAATAAGAATGGTAGCTTAAAAAAAAAAAAGAAGTATTCTCTTCCTAATTTTTTCTTCCCCTTCTGTACAAAGTTTGGGGGGTTGGTGCCTTAAAATAGTGTATTCAGTTGGATTTAAAAGGATGGTTCCCTATAAAATAGCACTGTGGCTTTACAAAGATTAGTACAAGTAAATAAAGTACAGAGGGGCTTTAAGAGGCATTCAAGACTCTGGGGGTTTAGGCCCTGCCCACTTTCATGAGCTAAAGTTCCTTTCATCAACACATTAAACTCTTGCAGAGGAAACACTCCAGCTAAAGTGATTATTTCTGAAAATACCCCCTTTAAATTCATAAAGTTACTACTCAAGACATGTGCACTGCAAAACTCAGAGCCATTATTTTGGAATTCAAATAAGTCTCCCCTTTTGAGGGGCTCTGAGCCCCCAGACCCCAGCGCTCCTGGGGAACCCTGCCCTGCCACAGATCTCCCACCTTCCCAGTCAGATGCAATCTCTCTGTTCCTCTGGAACAAGTACTCACAAGACACATCTGAAGGCAGGTATGAAAACCTTGTGATGGGAATTCCAACTGCAGTGACCTTGGGGCAGTGTTTTATCTTGTAGTGACAGTCCTTGCTGAGAAAGATTGACTTTTTGGCACAAAGCAGCTTTGGATGATCAGGCCATATTTCAGCCTGGCCTCTGTTTTGCCTGCAAATAACTGTTCTCCTGCAAGACATTGACAGTAAAAACTGGTTGTAGGGGCTGGAAACCTAGCACAGAAATTCAAACTCTGACCTCACCTGACTGGATAGAAAGACTCCAGTTAATTACATTTTTTTTTCTGTGCATCTTGGGGGCTTCCTAACTGCAGTGGTTGAGAAAACAGAGTACTTCTCAAACTTTCCTCTAAATATTGACCAAACCACATAGTGCAGTAGCACTCAGAACTTTGTTTCCCACAGAGCTGGGCAGGTAATCTTCCATGCAAAACAAAAACAAGAAGGATTTTCTTGCCAGAGCTCCAGGACTGTTTGGACACTACTCTCAGGGATGCACAGGGTGGGATTGTTGGGGTGTCTGTGCAGGGACAGAGCTGGACTCCATGATCCCTCAGGGTCCCTTCCGGCTCAGGAGGTTCTGGGATTCTGGGATTCCATCAGTGGTTGTTCACTTGGTCTGTTATTCTGGAATTCAAACAATCAGACTTTAAAACCTGGCACGAGAGACTACAGCAGTGTTTAAAATCAAAATGCTCCCTGAAATGATTGAAGATTAAATCTGTTCTTCAGCACACCTGTACTGGGATCTTTTCACAAGTGCTTGCCTATAACACAGTGACAATATGAAGATTTACTCATAACTTTCCTGTTAAATTTTGTGTTAAATCTACCCAGCTGGAGAGGAAAGTGTCCTAGATCTTCTTCTCTTTTCCATACCAGCAGGAGAGCTGACAGCTCTGAGCAGGTTAGTGAAGGCTTTGCCTTGTAGGACAGTTGCCATTTGCTTCAATAGGCAGGAGCGGGAATGTCCCTCTTTCCTGACGTTGTTTGAAGCCAGAGAAGAAAAGTTGATTTTGGTACCTGGCAAATCAATCGGTGCTAATTCAGTCCAGTGCAGAGCCAAGAGTGCAGTGGATAGAGGAAAGCCAGGAGGCTCTCCTGGTTTAGTGCGTGCCTCAGGGCAGCCAGGGATGATCCCTGAGCCAAAGGCATCGGGCACAGCCTGCAGAGCTGCTGGGCTGCCCTGCTGTGCTCATCAGCTTTGGGACCAGCCTGTCTATGGGGACTCTTCTTCTGATTTCAGCTTTCCTTATTCCCAAGAGTAATGTCAGGTGGGTGAAGTATCAATGTGATTGTACTGAAACATTTTCCAGGGTAGAAGAGAGCGAAGAATTGATGCATTTTAGTAACGCCAGGATGAGGACCTGGCTGAAAGGTTCTGCTGAAATGCTCCTTGCAGACCACCACTCACACCTCAGGACTCCCTCCATGCTCCCCCCTGCTGGGTCCTTGCAGCCTTTGCAGGGCTCTTGTGCCTCTCTTCTCTCAGTTCTGTCCTGAGGAGTCTCCACTTGGCCATGTCCCTCTGTGGAAATGCAGTCAAACAGTTTGTACCACTTCACTTTCTTGTTTAACAGTGCCAGTGCTGCTCACTTGTGGCAAAAGGAGATGGGGGTTTTTCCCCCTATGATGCCAATGTGGTGGTGTCCTCCAGATCCCATGAAATGTAGTTGTGTCCCAAGGCAGTCCTTTGGGACACCAGCAGTGTCACTGCTGGCCACCTGCTCACGAGGTTGCACCCTGCAAAATGGCCCCCTGAGGCACCTGATGGAAAGCCTTTGCCACAGCTCTCACTCTTCCCTTGATCCAGCAGAGCCCAAATCTGATTTTCAGACTCTATCAAAGGCATCTCAGATCCTCAGGCTTGAACCATGTTTCACCAGAAGACAGACAGGCAGGAGGGTTTTGGCCTATCCTGCTTTAAAACGTTGGTTTTGATTGTGGCCGTCCTCAGGAACAGAACTGCTGACCACTGTGGCAAAGATATTTGGTTTTAAGTGTGTCCATAATTGCAGCGTTGCATCATCTCCATGGTTATTTTAGAAATTCTCTCTGCCACTCTACATTATTAATAAGGTGTCTGTGGAATGGTCTAGAAAAATCGTCCCTGTGTTGATCTGGGCTCCATTGCTCTCTCTGGGACCGGAGCAGAGCAGTGTGATGGCACTTTGTGACTTCTCTGCGTGCTCCTGGCACTGCTGTCACCAGCTGGCACGGGGTTACATCCACAGGGTGCCGGGAGGGGACACCTCTCTTTGGAAGGGCAAAGCAGATAAAATGACCCAAGAAATGGAGAGTCAGTGCTGGGCACTGGTGGGAGCTCACTGCCACCAGTGGGAAACTCAAGCCCATGAGCACAAAAATGCTCTGGGATGAATTCAAAGGGTTGCTCACTGTACCTCTACAAATAAACTCCACAAATAAACTATCACTTCACTGGATGATGGATTGTATGTGAATTTTTAAAAATACTCACATGCTACAGGTTAGAACAGGGAAATATTGTTTGATGCTTTCCTTCTAGAGAATTCCAAGTGTTTCAATAAGGTTAATATTCCTGTTGCCATTTTAAAGATAGGAAAAGAGAAACACAGAAGAGAGTGCCATGACCCTTAGGTACACAACAACAGGGCCAGGAGGGGAATTGCCCTGAATGGCAATAAGAGAATTTAAATAATTGCAGTACATTTGCATAACATTCATAGAATAGATTACCCAGCAAGGGTAAAAGCAAAGAAAGCTGGAACTGAAGATGTGGCTTGGTGTGCCATCAAAGCTGTGGGCTGGGAAATAGATCACAAGATGCTCTGGTACCCAAGGGAGTTTGTTTGTAAGGACTGACACACACAAACCCCACAGGAGTTACTCAGGCACATCCTCCCAGGCTGCTGTGAGCCCCTGCTGGCTGCACCCACCCCTCAGGGCCATGGCCAGGACAGCCACACCTCTGTCACCCTGGAGTCACCTCCTCGTCACAGAGGGCCAAGAGGGCCAGCAGGGCCACTCCAGAGGCAGAGGAAGCCTCGCAGAGACAGAGGGACGAGCTCACATGTGGCTCACTGACTTTATTGCAAGTGGCCAGACAAAGGTGCCCTGCACTCCCCAGGCAATAACTTCAGGTGCCATTGCCAGAAAGGCACAGTCACTTCTTAAATTCCAGGGAGGGGACTGGTGTGCTCGGGGCTGTGGAACAGTATTTTGGAACACACCTCATCAAAGTCTAATTAAAAAAGCACCGAGGGTACGTTATCCTCACCAAATGGTAACCTGGGCTGTTCTGGGGCTCTGTCACCTTGAAACCCTTCCTATAGGGCTTCATGGTCCTTCTTGTCCCACATCTCTCTTTCCTATTCAGGGTAAGGCCCTCAGACCTGATCTCCTTTTGTTTGTGGGCACCAAATTTTACTTACGGCTTTATGGCACATAGGCTGCACCCTTTTTAACCAAGGAAAATATTATTTCTCTGGATGGTAACCTGGAACACCCTGGCAGAGATCCTTGGGAAAGAGCGAGAGGTGCCTTTTCCCCATAGCCATAGAAAGATGAGCTGTGTCAGATGTTCAGAGTTTCTGTACCCGCTGATAGAGAAGAAGCAGAAGAAAGGAGACCAAGCAAGGAGACCACCTGAACAAAAACAGTTATAAATATTTTGTGGTGTTTGAGAGCCTAAGTAGTTTTATCCTTGGGGCCACAGGAATGTCTGTGCAAAAGAAAAAATCACCATTGGATTTCAACCCCCTATGATTTTTACCAAAGTTTACTTTAAAATAACATGTGTAACCTGTTTAAATTTGAGGGGTTTGTTATTCCTTAAACGATTTTTATGGAGTTTTGTAATTTGGATGCCATTCAACTCTTGACTGTGTTCTGAAACCAAGGAAGGATTTGCCCTATCCATCTTAGCCTCATAATGGATAGATAGAACATATTAAGAGTTATCACCTCAAAGACAAATCAAAGTCTACTTCCTTTGATATTGACTTTCTTTAAAAGGACCTAAATATAACCTGCTAGCTAAATAATTCAATTTTCGGAGGGAGGGAAGGAACTGAGAGCATGTTTACACAACAGACCACAACAACTCTGCAATTTTCTAATTTCTGGGAGAAGAAAACTCCTTCTCACATTTTCCTTTTAGGAAATGTTACTCTTGGACTAAAAGAGCCCAAACCTGCCAGCCATCCAAATGGACTCTTCACTGACAGAAGTGGCAAACACTTGCCTTGCCTGCATCGCTGACAGGAAGGGCTAAGCTCAAGGAACAGAAACAATGAGCTAACCTGAATTAATACTCCATTTTCAGACGATCCCCAGTGTTGTGCAGGGAGCTTTTTACTTCATCTACTTGAGCCACTGTGATTATCAAAGGTTTTGAAAGGCAGAGTTTCCAAACCAAACGAGTTCCTCTCTTCCTGCTCCTGCCTTACCAAAGTTCTGGAGAACACCTCCCAGTGTGCACGGCTGTGGTAAAACACACACTCAGTGTTCTCAGGGGCTCCAGAGCACCGTGGCAAGGCTCCACCTCTGTGTTTCATGGCAGTGCCAGCAATGAGGGCCTGGGACAGACCTTGTCATGGGACTGAGCAGTGCCTGGGGCCAGCCCATCCAGGGCTCCCCCACGGCTCCCCTGGCCCCTGTTCTCTGGGCTGCCTGCTCTCCTCATGAAACATCCACATTTTCTACCATGCTAAGTATTGCTTGATGGGGTTTCTGGGTTTTTGCAACTTCATTTTACATGGGGAAGAGACTGGAAACCACAGATCCTTCTGGATGTGGAAGGCAGTGCTGTGAGCTTTCCGTGGTGGCTCTAAAAAAGACTAGCCTGTATTTGGAAAACACAGTCCTTGGTCTTTGCATTTTAAGTGGAATCAAAGAAACGTTGGGTAAATTTCACTACAGTGTTTTGCAGAATGGGGGCATGAGAGTTTTAATCTCAGCCCCATTTCTTCAGGTATTTACATTAGTTATTATTAATGCTGCTTTAGTTCAGAATTTGCATATATTTTGTACTGTTGCAATAGCTGAAAACATGGAAAATGGAAGTGGGATCTTCTGTCAGTTGATTGGACCAGCGTTTGTGAATGCCCTGACATCCCAAAGCAGAACACACCCACTCTTCCTCGTGGCACAGGGGCACAGCTGCTGTGGAAGGATTTTGTGTGCTAGGAATTTCTCACAGTGAGACTGATGGCTGTGCCTGGATCCCACCAGGCACGAACATCAGCCCAGTATCCCTGGGGGTGCCTGCACCCCACAAGTGCAGTTCCAGCTCTGCTCAGCATTCTGGCTCTCACCGCTGCCTTCAGCAAGAGCCAGTCTCCTTTTCTCCCATCCCTAAGTACATGAATCGGGTCCTGTGCACACAAACGGGAAGCTTTTTGGAGAGGATTTCTGAGAGCAGGGCTGTGAAATAGCGCCCAGGTGGGAGCTGGCACACGTGGGAGTGAAGCGCAGGCAGGTGCCCTGCCGGGAGGGAGCAGGTCGGCAGTGCCAGCACAGCGCCCAGGTGCACACAGTGCCCGCAGTGCCCGCGGTGCCCGCGGTGCCCGTGCCACCCCCGGTGCCCGTGCCACCATCCCCTGCCCTCGGGCGGGCGGAGCAGAGCCCAGAGCACGTACCCACTTTGAGCTCCTTGCCGAAGACCGTCCGCTCGCCCAGGGCCGAGCAGTTCCAGCGCCCGTTGCGGAACTGGAACTGGCACTCGTTGATGCCCATCTGGGACCCTTCCCCGATGACAATGATCGCGTCGGGCCTGCTCTGGCAGATCGCCCGCTGCCGGGGGGCGAGCCCCGGGATCTTGTTACAGATGATGCTGGCTCCCAGGGCCACCACAGAGGAGAAACCCCTGCAACGACAAGACAGCGGCGGTGGCTGAGGGCAGGCGGGTCCCGGAGGCAGAGCGGCACCCGCTGCCTTCCCGTGCCGCGGCCCCGGCGCTGGCGGTGCCCCGGGGAGCGCCCGCCTCTCCCCTGCCGCTGCCCTCTCCCCGTCCCTCTCTCCAAGCCGAGGCAGAGATCGGCAGCGCGCGGGCTCCTGCCAAAACAGGACCAAACTTCCTCCTTCCAGAATTAAAGTGCGTGCAGCGGCATTGTCTGCCCGGGCCGCGCACTGGCAGCGGGCTGGGAGGCTTTTCCCAAACCTGCCGAGCAGTTGGAGGAGAGAGGGAGAGAAGGAGAGAGGGAGGGAGGGAAGGAAGGGAGGGGGACAACCCACGCTCCCTGCCCCGGGGCCGCGCCGCCTCCTCCCGCACGCAGCGCACCTGGCCGGGGATGCTGCGGGTCCGGAGCGCCGCCGCCCTCCCTGCGCCCCTCCCGGGCCGGGCGGCGTTGTCCCTCCGGGCAGCAGCGGCCGAGGGATGTCCCTGCGGGAGGCGCGGGCAGGTACCGGCCAGGGAGCGGCCGGGGCACCCCGCACCGGGCTGGGGAAGGGCCGGCTGCCCGGGAATCGCCCCGGCGTCCCTCCCCGGCAGGGACCGCCGCCCAGCCCCTCGCAGCCCCGCACATCGCCGGGGCCGCCGCCTCGCCCCCCTGGAGGTTCGCTCCGAGGTGCGCTGTACCTGTCTTTTGAGAAATAATCGTGATCTCCACCATCATCACTTTTTTTTCTTTTTTTTTTTTTTTGAGACTTCTCGAGTTAAATAGTAACAGGTCTGGGCAGGTTGGGCTGAGCGCGAAAGAGAGCGCGATTGTTATAAAGGAAAGAAAAAAAAAAAAAGTTACTTACCCAATCTTGATATACACAATCCCCAGGCTCAGGAAGATGTGGAAGATCCAGCGCCTTGTTTTCCTGTTCATATTCCTTGCTTGCCGTGGCTCAGACCAACACGCGAATCGATGCCCGGCGCGCTCGGGGCCGGGGCCGCTCCGTCCCTGGCGCTCACGGCCGCCCGGCCGAGCGGGGCAGCCCCCGCCGCGCCCCGCAGCGCCCGCGGCTCCGCGCCGAGCCCCCGCCGGCTCTGGGCATGGCCCCGCCGGGGCTGCGCTCCGCCCGCGCTGCCGGCCCCGCTGCGGGCGCTGTCCGGGAGCGCGGGGCTGGACGGGCTGCGGGGTCCTGCGAGCGCCAGCCGCGTCCCCACCTTCGGTGTGAATTGGCTCTCTCTCTTCTTCACACAAACCCCCCCCCTCTTTTTTTTTTCTGTCTTTCTCTCTTTTTCAGCTACTTGGGCGTGTTCTCCAAAGGAGGGAGTTGTCCAGCCGGGGGGGGAAGCGAGGCGGGGAGGTGGGCAGGAGGGGAACAGGAGCGGCAGACGGATCACCTGCCTGCGGGCAGGCTCAGCGCGATCCTCCTCCTGCGGGCACGGCCCGGGGGAACGCGGCGGGGGCTCCGGGGGGTGTCACCGGGGGACGCCCCCGGGGCTGGCCCCGGCCCGCCGGGCGGCATCGGGGGCCCGCACCCCGCGCTGCTCCGCGCCGGCAGCGGGGCCGCAGCTTTGACTCCGCGCTCGCCGCCCGCTCGCCGGGGCCGCCGAGCACCTGGGGCCGGTTTTATGCGTTTGTCCCGACGCTCCTCCCCCCGGTCTGCCTCCCGCGTGTCGCGGGCTGTCCCGCAGCCTCCCGGTCCCCGCGCCGAGGTGAGCCCCGGGCGGCCGCAGCATCCCCGGAGCGCCGCTCCGCCCGCACCGGGGGGCGAGGCGGCACCGGCAGGTGCCGGGGGGGCCGAGAGGGAGCCCCGTGCGCCCGCAGTGACCTCCCCGCCGGTTTTGTGGGCGATCCTTCAGTGACAGGGCAGGGCTCGGTCCCCGTGGCCG
Source organism: Molothrus ater (assembly GCF_012460135.2). Taxonomy (NCBI): domain Eukaryota; kingdom Metazoa; phylum Chordata; class Aves; order Passeriformes; family Icteridae; genus Molothrus; species Molothrus ater. The sequence goes on from NC_050488.2 coordinate 995,370, forward strand.
TCGGCGCACGGCCGTGCCCGCGGTCCGAGCCCACGCTGGGGGCGGCCCGGGGGCTGCGGCCGCCCGGGAGCTCCGCGGAGCCGCCCGCCTGCCGCGGGCGGGGGCGCCGGCCCGGCCGGGAAGAGGATCCCGGCTCCTCGTTGCGGGAATTTACACGGATATGGTGACTATTTTATTATCCACTTAAAATATTTCAAACAGGGAGGTTACCTAAATGATAACAGGGGTGTGGTGCGGGAATTGTTCTGCTGATAATGTTTTTCTGATGACAGAAACACGATGACAGGATTCCTCAGCGTCCCTCGGAGGAGCCGGGCAAGAGCAGAGGCCCCCGAGGAGCCGGGCTGGAGCCCCTCTCGCGGGGCAGCGGCCGCACGGACCCCCCGCTCTCCCGAGCCACCGCAGGGGGGTCCGAGCGGGGCGCAGCCGGTCCTGGGGCTTGGGCCGGTCCGTCCCTGCCGGCTGCCCGGGGCAGGGAAGGAGTGTCCCAGTCCAGCTCTCCATCGCTCCGCGTCCCCCGGTGCGGCGGATGATTCCCATCACCTTGGCGCCCTTCAGCCTCTCCGTGCAGCCGGGCCGTGCTTCCCACTGGAGCCAGCGGGCGGCCCGGCCTCGGCCCGGGACGGAGCCCGGAGTGAAATGCGGGGGTGCGGGGGCTGCGGGGGTGGGAGTGCAGGGGTGCAGGGTTCGGGGAGTGCAGGGCTCGGGGATGCAGGGTGTGGAGCGCAGGATTTCGGGGCTTCGGGGTTCGGTTCGGTTGGGTTCGGTTCAGGTGCGGGGGATCCCCGAGCCCCGCGGGCAGCGCCCGCCGCAACCTCTTTGTCAGAGCGGCACCTGGCGGGCACGGCCGGAACTGCAGGCGCGGACAGCGCGGCGGGGAGAGGGGAGAGGGGAAAAGGACGAGACGGGAAAGGGGAAAGGGAAAAGGGGAAGAGGGAAAAGCGGGCAGCAGCGGGCAGCCCTCCGCACCTCCAGGGCATTTGGGGCGCTCGGAGCAGCTGCTCCGAGGCTTTTGCAGCCTCCAATGTAATAAAGGCTCCCAGCCCTGGAGCACACCCAGCACCAGGGACAAGGGGATGGGCCAGAGTCTGCAAGGGTGAGTAGGGGGCAGCAGGTATTGATGAGAACAAATTCAAGGCTTGAAGCAGGTCCTCTTTGGGTGGGGAAACCCGCCAGCAGAGTGAAGTGCCATTAGAAGGCAGCAGAAAGGCCGTGCCCCGCTCCCCTCCTTCAGCAGCGGGACACGCCGTGGGCGCTGACAGAGCTGCGCTCGCTCCAGTGCCGCGAGCAGGGGGCGACAGGGACAGGGGAGCAGCAGCCAGAGCTTTGGGAATCTGAGAGCTGCCCTGCCCACACACCACAGGCTCCTCCAGCAAACATATCCACAGCTTTTTATGCTTCATTTTTCTGATTTTTTTTTCCTTCATTTCTGATGTGCAAGCTAGTGATGATCACTATAATTCAACCTCAGCTGTTTAACAGAGCACACTGCTATGGGACAGGTCAAGGATGAGCAAACTGTTTTCTTGAGGTTCAGGAAAAGTGGAGCATGGCAAACTTTCCTGAGAAAATAACTTACTGGACTAATCAATGACTTTCTTTGACTCTGTTCATTCCTAAAAACGTTGTGACCTAGATGCATTTGAAGCATACATAAAATAACATTCCTGTGCAGATTACAGGAGGTAGTTTGGCTTGTTTGGCAAAGTTTCTCAAGCTTTTTCATAATTTTTAAAATGCTGTGGACCTTAAATCATCCTTTCAACCACAATGTCTTTTCAGTGGGCTGTAGTAACTAATCCTTACCTACCATTACAGGGTCTGCATATCCAGCTTCCTTTTTTACACTGTGTCTTCATATTTATTACTTCTAATAAAGAGATTCTAATACCTGCATAATAGAATCAATATGAGGTATTGTGATAACTAATTCTACTTCTCTTTGGAGTAATAAGTTACAGGCAAGTTGGTAAATTAACACAAAACTTAGAATAACAATTAGAGATTAATGACAGAACCGTAGCAATCAGGAAATTGCCTGTGGCAAGAGAAATTAACTCAAAACCATGCTCTTAAAAGGATTTAAGAGAAATCCCAGAGCTCGTGGCAGGAGGAGGTTTGGCTCTGCTGCTCCTCCCAGTGACCAAAGGGGGAGGCTGGAGGGGCCTTTCCACAAGGGCTGGGGGTGACAGGGCAGTGGGAATGGCTTTAAGCTGAAGAAGGGCAGCCCAGCTTTAGATGGGATTTTGGGAGGAAATTCTTCCATGTGAGGGTGGGCAGGCCCTGGCACAGGGCAGCCCCTGGATCCCTGGCAGTGCCCAGGGCTGGTTGGACACTGGGGCTGGGAGCACCTGGGACAGTGGAAGGTGTCCCTGCCATGGCAGGGGTGGAATGTGATCATTAAGGTCCCTTCCCACCCAAACCATTCCATGATTCCCTGGTGCCTGGCAGTTTCTGATCATGCCCAGAGCCATGGGGCTCTCCTGCCTCTCCTGAGATGTTCAGTGCTGTGAGAAACACACCCCAAGCAGGGCAAATAGTTTTATTCCAGATACAATCTCTCTGCTCTCACCTTTTACTACCCATGTCTTTATTTAGCAGCAGCAACGTTCTTCTGAACAAAGCCTGGGCCCAAGCTGCACCCTGGAGCCATCCATCACTTGTTGCCACAATGGTGTTTCTATTGTTAATTGTTTGTCAGGGCAGCTTTTTGGGGTTAGACAGTGCAGTGATTTAGTACAGCAGCTAATCAGCTCTGAAAATGTATTCTCAAAATAAATTAGATCAAAAAAAAAAAAAGAAAGAAAAAGCTTGGAAAGTCCATTGGTGTGGATACAATCCTTTGGGAGTGCTGAGCTCCCTCGTGAAGCCACAGCTGGGTCCAGGAGCTGCTCAGGGCTGCTCTGCTCCCATGGAGCTGGGTGAGGAGATGTGCACAGCACACACTGCTCTGTGCATGCTTCTGGTCAGGGTTATTAATGGCTCATTTTTCATAAGCATAAAGAAATACAAGAAACATCCCCATCTAAAATGAAAAAGAAAGGTTGCCTGTCTTTTTCTTTTTCTCTCTTTTTTTTTTTCTTTTAAGATGGCCTTTGATAACAGGAATTCACAAGGGAAAATGTGGTTAAAAGCCCATTTTGTAACTAGATCCTAGATGCACATACCATCAATACTCCAACTCTGGCTCCCTTTTATCAGGCTAATCATAGCTGCACTGTTTTGTCGTCAAAACATCTCCTGTTTGACCAGAGAGTCCTTTCAGTAGCAAAAATGTGAGGTTAATATACCAACTCTCCCTGTATTAAGAATCTCCTGCCTCCTAAAAGCACATGGAGCAAAAGATACAATAAATAAATAAATAACATTCACAAAGCCAGGTAATTTCCTGAGCTCTCCTTGGCCCACTGCTGATCCTGTGCCATCAGCAGCCGGGTGCCTGCTCAGTGCCCAGCTCAGCCGTGGGGCTGCAGGAGGAGCCGTCCAAGGCTGCAGAGCTGCTCCCTGGTGAAGCCCCTGAGGGGCAGAGCCAGGCAGGGTGGGAGCAGCCCTGGCAGGATGAGCCCAGCTCCTGCCCTGCCCCTGGCAGCCCTGTGGCAGTGCCCAGTGCCCACTGTGATCCACCTCCTCCCACCGCCTGCTCTGGTGACACAAAGGCTGCTGGGCCCAGGCCAGTGGTCAGAGGGCCCAGGACAGGGTGGCTCCCCCTGAGAGGGCAGCTGTGACCCCCATCCCAGCCAGGGGAGCCCCCGAGGCAGGCACAGGGACACCCCCACAGTTACTGCACCCAGCGAGCAGGAGGAGCTCGGGCAGCACAGGTGCTTGACACCTCATTACTTGCAGCTTCATCTAATTAGCAACTGATGGGCTCAGAGGGCTGTGGGGGCAGGATGGGGAGGAGGATGGATGATCAGAAGCCAGTAGAATATTGGGGATGAAGAAAGAGCTGCTCTGATTGGAGCAGTTAGAGTTTTAGTGGCTCTTCTGCGGTCTGGGAGGTGCAGGGCTGTCCAGCAGCAGGCAGGCTCTCCTCTGCCACAGCCTCCAACACATCTTGTGGCTTTTGGAGCTGGACATGGCCTCAGAAGCTCCTGAAAACATGGTCTGTGAGTCCAGAGTTTCCCTGGGTTTGAGTTTGCTCAGATTTTTTAATCCAAGTACCCACAAAGGAATACCTTACATCCAAACCAAAGTAATGGCTTGTGAAGCTGCTCCAAGCCTGAGCTGCTGAGCTCCATCCAGCCTGGTTTCTCAGAAGGGATCACATGGTTCTGTCTGAGAGCTGAGGATGTCTGTATGAAGCCATGATCATCAATTCTAAAACCAGTGGCAAAACCCACAGGAGAACGTGGAGGTTGTTGCTGTGCTGTTCTGCCAGTCCCTCTGTCTGTCCCTGTGCTGCCTCTGGAGCAGCTGTGGCTGCACGCCCTGGTTTCCCTGGCTCCTGTGGCACATCCAGGCTCACCCTGGGCTGGTGCTGGGGCTGGATCCCAAACTGGGATTGGGATTGGGATCAGCCCTGCTGCCCTGCAGGCTGGGTCCCCCTCCCCTGGTACCGCCTGGAGTTTGGACCCTGCCTTGCTGCACACACCAGGGAAGGAGCTAATCATTAATACTTGTGAAGAAATTTCTCTCTCCAACAGTAATGCTCAACATCAGTAGCAGAACTGGATAAATAAACTTTTTGCCAGTCATTTTGTGTTCACTGTCTGTCCCTCAAGCAACGTGCAAGTGTCACCAGGTGCCCACTGCACTCAGTGACTGCCAGATCTACAGGGGCTCATTTCTTTCTTTTTGTTTACCCTTTATTCCCTGACAGGCATAAACTCAGCTATTTGTTCACAGAGATGATGCTCATCCAGACCTTTTTTAATTATTCATTTCCTGCACAGCTGCTTTGGGAGACTTTCCTGATTCCACCTCATAATGTGTTACTTGTTGCAAACACACTGGGGAATATCTGGAATTTGCACAAAAATAATATTCCTTCATTATCACAACATGCACTTAGACAAACGATGTTTTTGCTTTTTTTTTTTTTTTTTTTTTTAAGACATGACATTTCCTTTACATGTTTATTAATGGACACAAGGATGAAAAGATGAACTGTCAAAGCAGACTACCCATTGCCAAAGAAAGGTCTTAAACACTGTGGGTCTGATCCAGAAAACATGACACAGTCTTGCAGGCAGTGTAAGATCCAGAGAGCTGTGGATGCTGTTAAAAGAGGTTCCAAAGCCATCAGGGTCTCCCCAAGGCTACAGGGAGGTGGAGCACCAAGAGCTCGTGTGGAGGGAAGGGAGCTGGACTGCACAACTGGCTGTGGATGGGATCCTTGCTGCTGGACCAGCTGGGCCCAGCCCTGAACTCCTGCAGGAGCCCTTTGGGGACAAAACCTGCTGGGAACCAGGGACTGGCCACGGGAAAAGCTGAGCCCTGGCAGCTGCTCCAGCAGGGGGCAGGGGAGGCAGAGCTGTCCTGGACACTGGGCACTGCAGAGCTGGGCACTGCAGGGACACTGGGCACTGCAGGAACACTGGGCACTGCAGAGCTGGGCACTGCGGGGACACTGGGCACTGCAGGAACACTGGGCACTGCAGAGCTGGGCACTGGGCACTGCAGGGACACTGGGCACTGCAGAGCTGGGCACTGCAGAGCTGGGCACTGCAGGGACACTGGGCACTGCAGAGCTGGGCACTGGGCACTGTGGGGACACTGGGCACTGAGCACTGCAGGAACACTGGGCATTGCAGAGCTGGGCACTGGGCACTGCGGGGACACTGGGCACTGCAGGGACACTGGGCACTGCAGGGACACTGGGCACTGCAGGAACACTGGGCACTGCAGAGCTGGGCACTGCAGGGACACTGGGCACTGCAGGGACACTGGGCACTGCAGGAACACTGGGCACTGCAGAGCTGGGCACTGCAGAGCTGGGCACTGCAGGGACACTGGGCACTGCGGGGACACTGGGCACTGAGCACTGCAGGAACACTGGGCACTGCAGGGACACTGGGCACTGCAGAGCTGGGCACTGCAGGGACACTGGGCACTGCAGGGACACTGGGCACTGCAGAGCTGGGCACTGGGCACTGCAGCACCCTGATCTGTCCCTGGCTGCCCAGGCTGGCCGGGTGATGTGCCCAGCACGTGTGGCTGGGTGGGGACCAGCCTGGACAACAAGGGTGGTGTCCATTCCCTGGCCATGGCAGGGAGGAGTCCCACAGCCCTGTGTGGAAGGGGTAACAAATAGCATGAGGAAATCATGTGGAGAGGAGGGGAAGCAAACTCATGTACATGGCAGGAAGGAGAGAAAGGGTGGAGAAAGTGGAATGATGGGGAGGAGGGCACAGAAAGACACGGGTCCACTTTGTGTGGTGACGAAGTCTGACCTTGGGCTAAAGCATATTTACAAATCTGACAATCAGAAGAAGACATTTTGAGACTGTGACTAGATTAATATCTCTATATAACTATAATTAAAATGACAGAACTCAAACCCTGTCTTTTTCCAAAACAAAACTTCCCTTTTACATCTATTCAAAGATTTGGGATGCACTTTTACAAGGCTGATGTCAAATGTCAATAGAAATGCACGAGGCCATGGTGATATCATGGTGTGAGAGAGTCACGAGCAACGCACGTAAACTTTATGAAATATTGTCATTTTTTTCCCTTCCGTTTTGGCCAGTGCCTAAACTGGAACCATAAAATTAATCTTAAAATAGCACTGCTGGTTAAAAAAAAAAAAAAAAAGGGGAAAAGTACTGAACTGGGTTTTGTTTTCCAGCCAAGTTTGTCCAAACAGTTTGCTAATAGGAGAGCTTTGGGGCAATTCTGTGAACCCTATAAAAGTGGTTTTTATTGCAGATATCAGGGCTCTTATCAATAATCTTCTATCTCCTGCAAAGCTGGGAACATTTCCCTATCTACCTGTGCAGAGAAAAAATTCATGTCCAGATGAAGGGCAAAACAATCTTGCATTCAACATTTAAAGGATGTAAACAGCATTAACCAATTTGTTAAAAATGCCTTCATGGGAAGCACTTGACTGGGCTGATTCCTGGTTTTGGAGAGGTTGCCTGTGCAGACATTTCCCTGTGCAAACCCAGGGCACAGGGAACATTTCTCTGTCTGCTCTGGGGTGCCCTGACCCCCAGGGCAGCACTGACTTTGACCCTCACTCATGGAGAAAGTTTCCCAGATTGCAAGATAGACTGGAATCCACAAAAGTGTGCAATAGATTATAGAGAGCAGTGTAGGTGTATCACTTGGTGAGACATTTAGGTTTTGGGATTTTTAGTGTGTTGTGGATGAAAGCAAGATGGAGGGCACAGGGTGTCATCCTGGGCTTCTTCTTCATGCTGCTTCTTCCTCCTTCTTCATGGGTGGCATTTTGTAATTGGGCAGAAAAGTCCCCATTGCAGCTCTTTGGGATCAGTTATTGGGTTAAAAGGGGAAATAATCCAGGTGTCAGTTCTTAATTGGATACTTTAAAGACCTTGTACCAAGAGATTGTTGGTCATTTTATGCCTTCTAATGAAAAGCTGCCAAACTCTCAGTAGTGAGACTGTTTTACTGATAAGAAATAATAAACACCTGAGTCTGAACATGAACTACTGTCTCAAGTGCCTTCAATCCAGACCCAGAGAAACCCACAGCTGGGACCCCCACACTCGCACATGTCTGGTGCCACAGGCCTGGGGTGTTCAGCCATGCAGTCACACATTCCCCACCAGTGGCTGTGGTGAACACCTCAGAGGTTTGGAGCGGCACTGGGCTCTGGGATGGAGCAGGGTGTGTCAGGACAAGAGAAATCAAGGGCTTTTCAATACATTTGATTCATCTTAAAGAAAGGAGATGCTAAAGTATGTAAGTCAAGGGGAAACTGCAGAATTCAAGGTTAAATGAGAACAGCTAAACATAATTAGAATTAAAAGGGATGAAGGAAGGATGAAAGACAGTGAGATGTCAGGGAGATGCTGTTGGAATGGGGAACAGAGCAGTGTCCTCCTGGAGACATGAGAAAAGCAGTCAGCTGATATTTCCTGGGAGAACAGGGGAGCCAGGAGAGAGCCACAAGCGAGGAATTGCATCAGATGGAGTTGCAGATACATTTCTTCAGATTCAGCTGGATCTCACAGCTGCATAGTTGGAAAGGTAATGGTACAGAGGTAAAGAGAATGAATTTTCTGCTGTTTTAAAAGCTCCAGGGAGATAAAAAGCAGTGAAATTCAGTCAGTAGGCCAGAGTCTGGGAGAACAGGATAGACTGGACTGAAATGAAGCTTGAAAGCAAATGAGCAATTTTCAAATTGAGAAAAGGACAGGGAGGAGAGGTCTGCAAACAAAGGAGGAGAGGAAAACTAATTGAATTATCTGGATGAGCAGTGAGCAGAACACACTGCACGTCACAATTTGCACAGCAGAGGTGAGGACGAGCAGTGCTAAGAGCAGAATATTGCAGATTAACCATTTCAGGGGGCCTGAGAGAGTCAAACAAGAGCTGAGCTCAGCTGAAGGAGTGAGGAGATGCCAATGTGAGGAACTGGTTGGGCTGTCACTCCAGAACCTGAGAGCATCAAGAGCGTGTGTGGGAATCTGGGAGGAGAAGGAAGAGCCTTGGATCAAATGTGGAGAGGGATGGGGAGAGGCTGGGCAAGAGCAGGGGCTCAGAATCAGCAGGAACAGGAGGAATCCCCAAACCATGTCTGCTCCTGACCCAGAGAGCTCAGAGAAAGGAAGGTGCTGGAAGAGGAGGAGAGCACAGGTGAGGTCCCGAGAGCCGGAGGAGCACACGGAGCTCATGAACGGCCAGAGGAGAGGGAACAGGAGGGGTGGTGGCATTGCAGGGCTGGCAGAGGGGTGGGACAACAGGGCAGGGACATGACCCAGAGCCAGCAGAGGAAGGGATGAGGAGCACGGTGGGGAGAGGATGGGCTTGGCACGGAAAATGGGAGGGCCAAGGAAGATAAGAGTGCCCGAGCTGGAGGGACAGGGTGAGGTCAGAGCTGCGGGTACCAAATCACAAAACAGGAGCAGCTCCTGCCTGGGGCTTCCAGGTACAGCTCTCGGCTGCCTGGGAGCAGCAGTGATTGATTACAGAATTAGGCTGCTGCTATTTTGGCCCTGTGACTTCAGATGCTGTAATCTGAGGCTGCCGTGAGTTAACCTTGCAGCAAGGATAACTCCTGAGGCAGAGGGATGCTTTGGGGGAGACACGTCAGAAAGCTTTTCCCCAAACCACGTTTGTAATGCTGCCACTCCTCTCATCAATCAGCAGGCGAGCACAAACCCGGCCGTGTGCTTCCTGCTGCAGGGTTGTGAATTTTCAAAGGCAAAGTGCACTATTGTTTGATAGCCAATTATTCACTGGCATTGATAAACAGGCTCTGCCCGCGATTACTGCTGCAATTACTCACTCTCCTAATTTAGACACAAGGAAAAATTAATTCAAGCTTCCAGTTGATCATTTATATCTTTGCCTTTTGTAATACACATCAGAGCAGGCTGAAAACAACTCCACCATAAAGGAAACTGATCTGTCCAAATTGATAAGGTGTTTAACTCCCGTTCTGTCACTGAGGGAGGCAGGACTGAGTCGAGCTGAAGGGCTGGGGCTGAAGGTGGGGTTTTTTACGTTTTGGGGGCATAAAAAAATGAAAATAATTTTGTGAAACCTTAAAATAAAAACAGAAGGGATGAATGTTACTGCAATCAGACGGGAACTCCGTGTACAGCTAAGCAAGCAAATCAAGCAGTAGGAGGATGTTTAAGTGGTTTGACCTCATCCTGCCCCCAGGCCACCCTTCAAGGGCTGAGGGACCCATCTCCAGCCAGCAGACACCCAAGGGGAGAGACATTCAGGCGAAGCTGGTGGGGAGAAACCAGAGTGCTGGCAGCACAGCTCAGGATGAAGTGGAACTGGCAGAGGCACATAAAGCTGTAACAGACTCAGTAATGGTGAACTGCAACCATCTACTTACTCCTTCTGATAACTCAGGAGCCACGAGATGGAAAGGAATCCACGTTCCACCGGAGCAGGGAAATGATTTTATTCATTTTCTTGTTGTTATTAAAGTTCCAGCACAGGTCGCAAAGGGCACAAGGACACTGTGGTCACTGTGAGCACCTGGGAAGGAGCAGCACTTGGGAAGTGCCTTCTCCAGCTCCTCTGTGGCCGTGCTGTGGTTTCACTTTCCTGGCTGCAGGCAGGGGTTCAGCCGTCGGGGAGAGGAGCAGGAGCAGCCTTTCTTTGGAAGGCGGCTGGCAGCGCATCCCTGCCCGGCTGGGAGCGAGGTGGAGCCGGGCCCGAGGGGAGGAGGTGCGGGGCAGGCGGTGCCGCTGCTCCCAGGGCAGCAGCTCTGCCCCTGCCCCGAGCACGCCCCGCTGCCCTTCCCTGTGCCAGCTCCTGCCTTGCTTGCCCCAGGTGCTGGCACTGCACAGAACTCTCCTGCCCGGGTGCAGGGCACAGCCTGAGTGGCCCCAGGAAGGATTTTTCCCTCGGCTCTCCCCCTGGGAAGCGCCCGTGCCAGGCAGCGTTCCCAGAGGAATGCCAGCACTTTCTCCAGCCTTGTGGGCAGATGGGGAGAAGCACAGACAAGGCTGTGGCGCCTCTGTTGCTCAAAGCACACTGGAGGGAGATAACTGGGTGTAAAACTAAAAGGCAGCAAAATATTGTCACCTCCCACCATCTGTCCCGACTGCCAGCCTGGGAGCTTGGAGCGTTCAGCCCAGGCTGGGCACAAGGTTGGCTCAGTCACGAGAACCAGAATATTGTTTCACCTGGGGGCCAGAGCTGGGCCTTCCCTCTCTGTGCTCCAGGTGTGATGGGCAGCACTCGCTGTGCTCAGTGGGCAGCCTGGCAGGGGCACTGCCCACCCTGTGCTCTGCAGGGGCTGGAGGTGCTGCTGCCCCTGCCCAGCTCTGGGGGGGCCCAGGCCCCATCCCCTCGCTGCCAGGGTGGCTCTGCCCATCTTTGGGACGCCTGAAGCTCCTGGGAGCAGTGTAAGAGCCAGGCAAGCAGAGCTCTCCTGCTCCTGTGCCCGAGCCATGCAGGGTGGGCTGGCCAGGAGAGGACCCTGCTCTGGGAATGTGCTGTGGCCAAGCCCTGCAGCGGCTGGGAGCGGGCACAGCGCTGCCCACGGGAGCTGCTGGCTGGAGCTCTGTGCCAGCACATGGCACAGCCATGGCAAATACACACCAGAGGTGTGGGCTGGGACTGCAGCACCCTGAGATTCCCGGCCCTGGTGCTGGCTCCAGGTGTGTCCAGTCACAAAGCACTGACCACGATGTTGTAACTGGGCTGATGAGAAAGAAAAGAGAAAACTATCAGAGCTCATCTTATCTGAGACAATCATGCATGCTCAGGAACTGTGTAATTCAGTTGCCCTGCTTAGCCAAAAGTTAAAGAGTTTATAAAGTTTATTTCCTGTCTTTATAGCAACTGTCTGGCCCTTTATTTATTTTCACTGAAAGCTGCTGGTGTGCTAAAAATAATTTTTGGAGCAATTCTTGTGGCAGATTGTATAACAATCACAGGCTGAAGTCAGAGCAGTTGGGAAGTGAAGGATGCCTCCTTGGGCAATCTCTTCTCATGAACTTCCATCATTTTTATTTTTAAGCTTTGTGCTGTAGCGTTCCGTGTCCCTCACAGCGAGAAGAGCTGACGGCTCGCATTGTTGTTACCTTGGAAGGGCAGTTATCATGGCTAATCCACCCTCCAAGGCTTTTCCTCAGGATAATTATTGTTTTGGTGATTCATCTTGCAGACCCTGCCCTTCCTTATTCGCACAAAATATCCTACTCCCTGCAATATTTCTGGGTCAGGCTCGTGCCACACATGTGATTTCCTCTTGGGTATGCAAACAAGACAAGATGGATTTAAAGGGCAGCCAGGGCTGGCCACCCTTGGCACTGCCCCAGTGTCACCTGCGGGGACATGGCCACACGGGCAGGGTTTGGGGTTGGATGGGCAGGGGGTGCTCAGGTAAAGGTCACTCCTGTGGGGTGGGGGACAGGGCCTCTGTTGTTGTACTGGAAAATTTCACCACTCCTGCCTTCAGTGGAAAACATTATCACCAGCACATCCTGGCATGTAATTTGGCCTCATTTATTATCGTCCTGTGTTGGCTTAATGCTTATGGTGCATTTCTAAGGTACTTAGAGAGGGCTGTGGTTTTTCAAGGAAGCATAACTCATGGAGGACAGGGGAGGGAGAATCCTGAAAGTTTTTGGCACCCAAATTTTACTGAACATGAAAAACATAACCTGGGCAGGCTTTAGCATGATCCCTTCATGGCCCAGAGGCCACGGGGAAGGGAATCTGCCCAGCAGGCAGGATTAGCTCCTGGGAGAGCCGGGCTCTGCTCTCCTGCCAGCGTGCCTGTCTGGGTCTGTCTGTCCGGGTCTGTCCGTACATCCTGTGCTCCCCACCCCGCTCAGAGCAGGCACGTGCCTTGGGTTCCACCTCAGCACACAGAGACAGCATGGAGCCCAGAGATGGCACCAAAAGCTGGGTCAGAAGCTTGGTTTGGGTTTGTTTGGGAGCTTTTTCCCCTGCTTTGGTGTTTGCACTGGACGGGTGGGCTCACAGGTCACAGCTCACAGCTTGTTTGGCTCTCCCTGATGGTGTGACACAGCAGGAAAGACAGAGCACTGACACAGGGAGCCAGGAAAAGCCCAGGCTGGATTGGATTGGATTGAGGACCTTCACCTGGTGAACTGACAGTGTTTGTAGTCCCCAGGGCAGCACAGGCACAGCTCCTGCTGTGACCCTGTCACACACAGGTGGAGCACGATGTCCATCCCAGACACAGGAGGTCACTTTGGGCATTGAGCACACGCAGAGCTGACACACAGCGAGGGAAACTTGCACAGGCAGCAGCCAGAGCAGGCTGGGAACAGAGTCTGAGCAGCTCTCCTGCAGCCACTGCCTGCCAGCAAACATGAGGCAGGGACAGCCCCAGCCTGCCCAGAGGCAGCTCATGGGCTCTCCATGGGCCAGGAGCAGCCCCTGGGGATGGTGCTGCCTGATGTAAGTGTTTTTAACACCAAACTGATTGAATATATGATGGTAGTCTCACAACCCCTCCCTGCATGGTACATAGTTATGACCTGTTTCATGAGAAAAAACACAAAATGGAATATTGTAGTGGCTTTACTTTGAAGAAGTTAACATGAACTGTGACCACACTGATTTGCTTTGAAAACTCTCCCAGCAGCCTACACTTACATTTACAGTTTCTTTGGATGCGTAACATCAACAGCTCAGAGAACTGGGGCTGTAGTGGCACAGCAGATTCAATCTGCTGCTGCTCCCTTGACTGTTATATGCTTTGAATTCACCATGTCTAAAATGCTATTTTTTAAAAATTTTCTTTTCCTGGCACAAGAGTTCTGAAGCAACACTTCTGAGAGCAGCTACCTGGGCAGGGAAAGTGCTTCCAGTGCCTAAAGTATAAAAATCTCTTTTATTTGGGTAAAGAGTGCTAAAACACCAATGTTGTACAAGTACACCTTATAAAGATTTACTTGGGATTTTATTATTGTACAAGAAAAATACTCAAACTACTTAAGCAATAACACATACATTAATGTGGCCAGTAAATAATCTAAAAATATGAGAGAGGGTTATATTCACCATGCTTTAGGCAGCAGAGAATATAGAGCTTGGTTTGATTACTTGCCTTGTTTGTAGGTAACAGTTTCCAAAATGCAAGGTTGGAATTGATTGAGTTTTGATGATGCTCCCAAAGATGCATGTTAGAAGAAGCCACCTGTGCACTTTCTGTTAGGTATCAAAACAACACTTCCAGAGCTTTGTATGGAACTGTCACATGAATTTAATGTGCAAATCCATGTTAAAAGCTTTGCTCACCATAACCAGAAATGTGGAAACTCAATGAATCACCTCTGGAAAAATGGCATTTGTGAGTTATAATCTCAGAAGACTAAAAATAGAGCTCCATCTGTTTGTTTTCCTTTATGAAGTGGACAACTGTAACACTCCCTTACCAGCCCTAAAAAAGAATTTGCATAAAAGATGGTGACGCAAACCCTTATCTCATGACTGTGTCTCATTAGGTCATCCACAGTGGGCAAGAAATGACTTCACCTTTAAAGTGCCTTTGCCATCTTCCCTGAGCATGAACCAGCTCAAGAAAATAGTTTGGGGCATGATCTGCACAGCAACCTGTTACCTTGATAGTGCAAATGTGTCAGGGGAAGCTGCAGTAAAATGGAGCTGTTGCTCACCTGTAAGGCAGCAGTGACACAGGAACCCTCCCTCGGGCAGTCACGACCAGAGCTCAGAGCTGCCCTGGCCAAAGGGCACTGGGCTGCTCCCCTGGGAGAGCTCCACAGCTTCAACCCTGCCAAGCAGAACTTCTGGGCACCCAGACCTTCCAGCTCCATTTCATGTTGTATTGTTTTATTTTATTGTAGGAAAAACACTTGTCACGGCTCATCTGTCTGACAATGAACGTGTTTGGTGCTTGAAAATGAGGATCCAAACCCATGCCAGGGCCTCACCACCCTCACAGAGGAATTCCTGCCCAATCTCCCATCCATCCCTGCCCTCTGGCAGTGGGAGCCATTCCCTGGTTCCTGTCCCTCCATCCCTTGTCCCCAGTCCCTCTCCAGCTCTCCTGGAGCCCCTTCAGGCCCTGCCAGGGGCTCTGAGCTCTCCCTGGAGCCTTCTCCTCTCCAGGTGAGCACCCCCAGCTCTCCCAGCCTGGCTCCCAAGCAGAGGTGCACAGGAGATGTTTGGTTGTCATCCAGTAACAGAATTTGTTCTAAATCTAAAAGCAGCATTGGATTATTTTCCGTTGCCAATTTTGATGGAGAGAGCTGTGTTTGGACTGGAGAGGGATGACACAGTGATCAGCTCAGTCCTGCTCTCCACTAAGTGAAACACCCTGTTCAGTATTGAATTCACTGATCAGCACTTCTGTCTTTGATTTCTGGAAAATAATTCCCGAGCACTTGCACTCCCCACCAGTCACCCTAAAATCAATAACCAGAGTTCCAGAGCAGCTTGGATTTGGCTGCTGTCAGAGCTGCAACTCAGTGGAGTCTGAAAGTCCCTGGGATATCCCTGTGGGAGCCAACAGTGACAGGAATGGGCAGAGAAGGCTCTGTGCACAGCTGGGCTGCACCCTCACCCAGACACAGGCTCTGAGTTTCACAGGAGCACAGTGCTGCTCCTGAAACCAAAGCAAAGGGCACAGAGGGGAGCTGGGGAGGGTGGGATTGCTGGGCTGTCCTGTGCTGGGCCAGGAGCTGAACTCAATGATCCTCGTGCTTCCCTGCCAACTCACGATATTCTGTGATTTTTAGTTCCTACATTTTAAGAGCAGTTTAAAGGAAAACTCCTGAATTGGCCCTGCTTGAAATACAACACTGTGGTCACTGAATGGGATTTGAAGGACAAGCAGTTTAGTGGGCATTTTTTCTTTAAGAAGGTAATATTGGAATTTCTTGGCCCCATTTCAGATTTTCTGCAACACAGTGGAGTGTCACTGAGTCATGGCAATCCAGTGGGAACACAGGTTTTGCCAGGGTTGAAATGTGAAACAGAAAACAGGTATTTTATTAGGAGTAAAAAATCTATCATGCACCTCAGAAATATACTTTAAATACTTTGGAAGTTTTCATATGGTCTAATTCACTTCACAATGAATAAACAAACAGCCTGGTTTATGGCAGGTGTCCCTGCCCATGGCAGGGGTGGAACAAGATGAGCTCTAAGGTCCTTTCCAACCCAAACATTTCTGGGATTCTGTGACATGGTATTAATTAACTCCTGTATCCCTCAGTGTGCTAATAGCATCTTTCTCTTCATGGCTGGGCTAAGCAGACATGGCCAAGCTCCTCAAAGCATTCTGTTTGCCACCAGTGCCCCAGCAAGGGCCAGCAGCCTCTGCCCTGAGAGAGCTGGCCCAGGGCCCCTGGAAAAGTGCCCAGGGCATTTCCCACATCCACACCTTCCTGCTGCCCACTCAGCCAACAACAAGCCTCTCCTAGCTCTGAGTAGATTAAAAAAAAAAAAAAAAAAAACAAAAACAAAAACAACACCTAATAACCTATTAAAAGCTAATCATTATTCTAATAATTTTATTTTACAATATTTTATAGTAAGTTAATATAATTAAGAATACTTAATAATTAGTATTTTAGCTGAGTCTTCTCTTAATATGTTAATTAATGTAATGAGTTAATTGTATGCTTTATTTCAATCAAGTGTTTGGACAACACCCTCAGGCACAGGGTGGGATTCTTGGGGTCTCCTGTGCAGGCCCAGGAGCAGGACTCAATAATCCACAGGAGTCCTTTCCAGCTGGGGATATTCAAGTTTCTGTGAATTATTCCGAGTTCAAAATTAAATCCTGCCCTGAGATTAAGGGAAGGATTTCCCTTGCTCAGCTGAACCCAGGTTTAAACACGTCTGTTCCTGTCAAAGGACAGCTCAGCAGAGCTGCTCCCTGGCACTGCACCCACTTCAGCTCTCTGCACATATTTCATTGCACCTCTGTGTGACAGTCAGCTGGAACTTGTACCAGCCTTTGACAAGAATCCTATTTCCTGCCTTTGCATCCCTCAGACACTCGTGTATTCTGCTTATTTCACACTCCTTAGTCACTCTCAGGCCTCCTGTTCCACCTATGTCACTCACCTGGAGGTTTCTCCACTGCTCTGATGAGGTTTGCTCCAACCTGAGGAAGAGCTGCAGTGGTGTCTGTGCATCCCCTTTCCTTGCAGCACAGAGGCAGCTGGAGCAGAGCTGGGCAGCTGATGAAGAACCCATCAGGAATTAATTCCATCAGGCTCTGAGAACAGCCTCAGCCTCGCTCTCTGCACACAGACATCGAGGGAAGGCTCTGGCTGCTCTTTCAGCATCAGCCCTTCGGTGTTTTGTACCAGGACCAAGGGCTTCAGCAGCACAGTGGGAGTCGGAAAATCAAATTGCACCTCTCCTTTTCTTCCTTATCCCTCCTCATTCCAGGGAGCTACTGCAGAAGCCACTTCCAGCTGAGAATAAGGGTTAATGTGTGACAGCATTTTGGGACACTGGGATTGACCACTGGTTGCTCCTTTCCCTTCGTTTACACAGAGTTGTTGGGAGTGTACTAAGGGCTGTCTAACACATAAGGTGAGGCGCACAGGGAGTAGCAAACTCTCTCATAGAACTGGGACTTCCATGACTTGATCCTTTCCCTGCTTTTATGTTGTGCTGGGTTTAACTAACCAGCTCAACATCATCTGTATGTAGAGTTTTAATGTCAAAGGAGTATTTTTTTCAGAAAGAGTCTCCTATTTCAGAAAGGACCTTTTCAGTTGCCAAAAATACAGTCCTTAGTAGCATTATGTGGCTTGTAATAGCTTTATTTTGAAGATTGCTTTAGTACAACAGGCTGGAAGAGAACAGTGTCTGATTTTCCAATGCCTCTTCACTGGAGTGGTTTCAAGTGTCTGAAACAAACCAGCCTAAAAATCCAATTCCACTACAACCAATAGAAAAAATAAGAACAAATCTGATTTCTCGTGTTGCAACAACACACACACTGACATCTGATGCCTCCAGTAGCTCCTGCCAGGACTCATCTTTACAGAACTATGACATTAAATTCACAGCTTCAGCTTGGGGGCTGGAGGCCACACCATGCTCTGATGGCTCTAGAATTGAGGGATGTCTGTTCCTTTGGGAGGCTCAGGTGAAAGCAATAATCTTAGCTGAACTTGTCTCTTGACCAGTGTATCTGAGACTTGTCTTCCTCTCTTTCAATGGTTTTTGCTTTCCCCTTGCATATATATCAGGTATTTTATCATTTGTCTTGTAAAGCAAAAACCTGTCTGCACCTGTGAAAGTCCAACTTGCTGCTTACCCGGAGACAGAGCAAGGACTTTTTGGCATAAAGATGTCACACAATCTTTCAGGTTGGAAAAGGCCCTTTGATAGAATCCAACCATTAACCCAGCACTGCCAGTATCTACTATCCCATCCATCCCTGCCCTCTGGCAGTGGGAGCCATTCCCTGTGTCCTGTCTCTCCATCCCTTGTCCCCAGTCCCTCTCCAGCTCTCCTGGAGCCCCTTCAGGCCCTGCCAGGGGCTCTGAGCTCTGCCTGGAGCTTCTCCTCTCCAGGTGAGCACCCCCAGCTCTCCCAGCCTGGCTCCAGAGGGGCTCCAGCCCTGGGAGCTGGTCCAGGGACTCCTCTGGACCCCTCTCCAGCAGTTCCACATCCCTCCTATATGGGAAACTCTGAGCTGCCACACCCCAAGTTCTCAACAAAAGGATTGAATTTTTAATGCAATAGGTTCCCCTACCATGACCATGGCACGAGCAGCCAGAGCCCCTCTGCAGGCACGGGATGTTCATTAGCAGTGGTTTCTCCCCCAGAAAAAGCCCAACAGGTCTCAGGTTTCACACTACAGGAGGAATTCAGAGCACACCTTTCTGCATGGAAGAGCACAGCACACAAATCACTCTCTGGGATGTGGATCTGGGCTGGGGCTGTGTATTCTATTTTTGGAGCAATACTGGAATGTTTCCAAGACCACCATGACACAATCACTGCACTATGGGTGGTAAACAAGTCCCCACTGCTGCTGCAGCCCTTCCAGCACTGCTTGCTGAGCATTCTTTCACCACTGCCTGTGTTACAAGGGCTCTTGGCATGCTGTCACCTCATCCTTGCACCCCTTGGAATACACACATGGGAAAGGCAAACCAACCCTGAGCCCGCTGTGCAGCTCCCACCCACTGGGTGGAATCCACAGACACATCAAGGTGAGAAATTACCTGGTGAGACAAGACTGCTGAACCAGCAGCTGCAGTGGGCAGCAGATGACTTAAAGCTTTTGTAAGCATACCACTTATATCTATAAAATGTTAGGTATATTAAGGCTTTTAAGGCATTTGGTACTGCCAAAACCAGACTTACTGGTGTTTCTCTGCCTGAGCCTTACCTGTAGATACCTTACCAGCTGCAATTATGTTAGGACTAGTCAAGATTTTTATGCAGCAATTTAAACATCTGGTCAGAAACCAGGTCTGGAATAAGCAGAGCTCCTGCACATTCAGCAGTAAATAAATGTTCCCCACCCAAGCAGTGAAGACTTGTACCAAAGATGTTTAACAGAAGTTAATACTAGGATAATTAACATACAATTAGTGTTGGAATTATAGTGAAGACCAAACATGGCCTTGAGTTTATTTCAGTGTGGGCACTGCTTTTTTTTTCTAAAATTCACGTCTTCATTTAGGAGAAAGTAAAGGCAATTCACCATCAGTTGCACAAAATGGTGCATTTTATTAACTAAATCAAAAAAGTACAGTTAAATTCACACAAAATATTCAACATAAGCAATACTCAACATGTTTATAAGCTAGGACTGTGTATGATTTGCAATTTAAAGAGTGGCTGATGTGAGCCCAGCACATTAATGCTGCAAGGTGCTCAGAATTGACATCAGAGTATCCCACAGAACAGTGCCCAGCCAGAGCCCTACCACAACTATTGCTGTGGTGCACTGCAATTACATCAAAAAGCATGGACTGATTTTTAACAATTCCATGAGAAACCACACCACCATTTTTAACTGGAAACTTCCCTCCTGCAGCACGGTAAATAATGCACTGAGAGCTTGTTTCACCCCGAGTGCCCATGCCTGGTGAGAAAGCACCAGCTTTCAGGGGAGCTGGAATCTGATACTTTTGGGGAAGGAAAACTGCAGTTTTTCCACTTGAAATGCACCATGCCAAAGGAAGGTGTATTTCAGCTCCCTGTGAGCACACAGTACCAGTACCTTGACGTTCAGAAGCTCACACCACCTCCACCCTAACCTCAGGGCCTCCAGCTTACTCTGGAAGGAGCTGCCTTCCCAGCACAGCCTCTTACTCACCACAGCCCAGTGTCCCCAATGTCACCACGCTGCATTCCAGCCAGCATTCCTGCACTTCCACTGCAGACCAAATCGGCCAAGACACAGTTTTCATTAAGCCTCAGCATGCTTAGAAATACCTTGTGCTTTCTCTCCATGTCCCAAAGCTGCAGAGGTTTGCAGGCTGGAGCCCAAAAGGTCCTGGTGTTATAACAAAGCCCTAAGAAAGGCAGCAGGTTGTATAGTTACCTCCTTGTGAGCAAAATCCCTGCCCTAAAACTATGCAACCTACTACCTCTTCCTAGGAGCCCCACGCTTCCTCTGTGCAGTTCTTCACTCTCTGCAGGACTTTAGCTCCCCAGCTGCTCTGCTCTTCTGCCCTGGCTGGGCACACACTCCGAGGTGACACTGTCAGCACTGACAAACAGTGGTCACTGCCTGGAACACTCACCAGTGGCTCCGTTTTCACTCTGCCTAAGCTGAACTTCCCATCCCAAAAAGCATTTATTTCTGTGGGGTTTTTTGTTAACTACAGCAAGCTGCTTGCAGGGCATCTAGCACAGAACCAGTTACAGACTGGGTACACCAAGCACAGCAGGAGGAAAGAGAATGCAATAAATTTTAAAAGTCTTTTTACAGGAAAAATACCACCTCAGAGAAAAGTTCTGGTTCTTGGATGTTCAAACTCCATAGCTTCACACCACCCAGAAAGGTGAGAGGTCAGTTTTGGCCAAACTTGGCCAACACTTAAATTTTGCATTAGATCTGGAAAAGCTGCAGAAAAACATGCAGACTTATTAATAAAGGGTAATTTTAAGTTTTCCCTCCAACTTCTACCAAGCAGTTGGGAGTCACAGAATTTTAATGCATTATGGAAACTGGGGTGCCAGAAGAGTTGAAGTCACAATGCACAAGCCTGAGCTCTCTGTATTTTACGTTCTCCGAAGTGGCTTGCAGTAACTGCCCTCTGTACAGTGCTCTACCCTCTACCTAAAGCATGGGCATTTTCCATCCCCAGCCAGCACTGTGCCACTCACCTTGGGAGCAAAGTTATGTTAAGTCAAGGATATCCTGTGGGGGTTGCACCATTCACACTGACTGTCAGTCCTGTAGGTTCTGGCACTGCTGCTTTCCAACCCTGAATTCATCTGGTTTCACTGCAGGAGTGCTTTTAGCCAGGACTGGCTGCAAGGGAGCGCAGTTTGTTTTACTCCTCAGGGAAGGCAATAGATTGTATAGTTATCTCCTGAACAGGGTAAAATAACTACCCTACAACTATACAATCTACTACCTCACTCTGACAGAGAAGCACAGACTTCAGCAAGAGCTCAGCAGCCAACCTTAGTTTCATTCTGAAGGATGTTTGATACAACACCCCAACAACTAAAACACCAGAAATTTGTATTTGATTACCCCACCATACACATACAGGAATAATCTATTCTTAACTTTTTACTCATTAGGGCAGAAAAATTAATGCAGAATGAAACCTAGCTTTTGCAAGAACTAGAAAAATCTAAACACAATTCCCACAGCTATTACACAAGTATTTTGTCCTGTCATAAGCACTACAAGTACAGAAGTTCAGCCAAGTCTGACATTGAGCTTAAAAGTGAGAAGTTTCCACTGTTGATTATCTGCTGCTTTAGGAAAGACAGTAGATTGTATAGTTATCTCCCAGTGGTGGGTATGACCCTAAAACTATACAACCTACTACCTCATCCCACAGTGCAGGCATCTTCAGAGCTGGGGCAGGATTGCTGCTTCAGTCAAGTCAAGTCAGGCTAGCTGCAGACAGCATTTATAATACTCACCAAAGAAAAAGCTTTCCCCTTGCTCCCCCTAGTCAAGAAGGAAGTTATTTTAAAAATAAGGTTTCCTAATTTCAAAATTTTACCAATTGCCTGGGTCTTAAGTAAGCAAGCTGTAGCAGTCATAGCAACTACAGTCATTAAACTTCTGTTGAATTACCAGTTGTGTTCCACAGGTGTCACTTCTCACCTGAAATCAGAAGAAAAGGCTCTCAGCAACACTGTAAGCAGACACACATTTCTTCCTCTTAAGAACTTAAAAATAATGCAATCTAGGACCACAGCTATGTGACTGATTTATACAGATGAGGATGAGGCCCTGATATTTGTAATCCTGATCGAAAAATATTATTACATAGAGTGACCTTTTCACCTATTGCACCAATAGCTGAAAAAAAAAATCATGCATTGCCCAAAGTACTGCTTGGAGCTTTTTCTGCTAGTCTTAAATTACATTAAGCCTTGTGCAGAGGAATTCTTTTATTAGAAATAAAACTCAATAAGATTGTGGCCTCTATCCTGACATTTAGTTGTTAAACTGCCTTACCAAAAGGCCACTGAAAAGACATGTTTTCCCATCAGAAAGAAGTCTGAGTTTCTCTAACTGCCTCTGATGTAACTTTAAAGCCAATTTCCACATTAGCACAGCTCAACATCATCTTTGAATACTGAAATGAAAACACTGGCCAGAGAGATGTGTGACTCAGAATTCCCTTTGTAGCAAGGACAGTTTGCTATGAAGAACAGGGCTGGAAAGGAAAACAACTGTTTGTCCAGGTAGTCTATACAATAGCTGAAAATGTTTAGAGAAAAGCAGTTTTTAAAACATTCAATACATTTCACTAGTACTTGATGCCAGTTGCAGCCTGCAGTTTCCAGCCCACTCTCCAAACAAAGCCTGCACAGAACAAGAGCACCCTCATGCCCGCTGGTGTCCTTGCCAAGCACACAGCGCGTGATCCCGTGCGCTCACACAAAGAGATGACGTTATTCCTTGGACAGACACAAAATCAAATTACCTTCCAGCCCCCTCAGTGCCTTACTACAAAATCCTTTATACAAACAGTGATGACAAATTTGGGTGAATCAACCTTAAAATCTCATTTGTAACTGGTATAAATCCTATTATGTGCTTTTGCTAACTTACACATCTACCAGAAAATAAACTTCAGTGTGGACACAAGTACTTGGTCCTGATGCCAAAGCAGGAATAAATTGGAACAGCAGCTCTGGGCCAGAGTCAAACCTTTACAAAGCACTGGCCCCCATCACATCCTTTTCAATCAGTTCTGGCAGAGCTGACGTTCGGCAGGGAAGCTGACAATGCTTTCAGCTTCCTGCTCCTGCATCCCAGCCTTCAGCAGCTGAGCAGAATCCCTGTGAATTCCCATTCCTCAGCAGGAAAGGCACCCTGGCCTGGAGCTGAACTGCACAGGACCAACTCTGCACCTTCAGTTGGACAGTGACCCCAGGAAGTTAACGAAGTCCCACGTTCAGTGTCTGAAGCTACTGGCTCTGTGATGTACTGAAAATGTTCAAAGCACATTGAAAACCTGGATGGGTGTTACACACCTGTTTAAATTCTACAAAATGTAAGGCAATGCTTCTGCATTTCTTTTTCAAATTAAGCCTGAAAGACGTAAGGATTACAATAAACCTAGAAATCGATCTGTTTCATTTCTCCACTTTTAGACAAAGCTTAGCTGCAAACCTAACCAACTTGACATGTATCAAACAACTTTTATTTTTGGTACTCTGCTTAACATTAATCCTGCATTTTGGGGCATTTTAAACTTGTGGATTATTTCTAACAGTCTTTCCAAGCTGCATCACCTAAGCTGGCATGTTCTTGGACAGGTGAGATCTGCCAGGTCCCCTTGGGGGCTGCTTCTCTCACACCATGCATCAGGGGGTTCTGAAACTCACAGCAGCAGGGAAGCCTGACAAATTATCCTGCTGGCACAGCCTCTACTGAGCTGGTGTGCTCTCATCCCCACTGAATCCAGAGCCGCAGAAGCTCCCTGCTGCTGATGTCACCGTGCTGGTGATGTCACAGCAAGTGCAGCACAGGAGCTCAGGGTCATGCACCTGCACATTCACTCTTTCAGCACAACACATTGCGAGAGACAAGCTTTAAACAATCCCCGAGTCATCTGCTTTCCCCCTTAAAAAAGCCAGGTTCCCAAGGGCTGCTTTTCCTTCCAGCACATGTTTAAAATCCCCAGAGCAGTGCAAGGGGACAAAGTGACTTCAACTGTGGAGCTGGACAATCTCAGCAGCTGCAGCTCCCAAGGCTGCAGCTCGGGCTGCACAACTCCCACCACACGATGGAGCTCCGGGATTTACACAACAGCTCCAACACCAATTCCCCAGTTTTACTCCTGGATTCCAGCAGCACTCCCTGCACTGAAACCACACTTCCTGAATCCCAGGAGCTTGCTGAGTGAATGTGTACTGCCCTCTCCAGCTGTGCTGAGCATCCCAAGTGACTGATGCAGGCTCCTGCCTCAAGTGCTTTTTCCATGGAGTTTTTGTGTGACTGGAGTGCACAACTCCAGGAAGAAAGGGAGCAGCACAATTAATATAAACTTAACTATTCCTGATAGCGCTTCCCCTCACTCTACTCACCCACCCCTGCAGTGCAACAGGCACATCTCAGGCCCCTCTTCCCAAAACAAGCTCAGCAAAATCAGATAGTAACTGACACAAAAGTTTCAGCATAAACTAAAAATGTTTCCTCTTCCATATTCAGTTTTGGATTGTACCTTCCTTTGTCTTAATCATGCGCTAATCTGAAGGTAACATCTCCCAGTTCAAGCCCAGGCACCTCTTCTTCCCCTATGCAGACCCAAAATGGAAACATTTATTAGCTCCTTTTGGACCTGCCAGCCCACTGAGCAGCAATATGCTGGAGCAAGAGTACATCACACCAGAAAGCTGCTCTGTACTGGGAAATTGGAGTGAGGAGAAAAGGAGAACAAGCAGATCCACCACATAAAAATGCACAGAGGTGCTCTTGGGCAGCACCACAGTCCACACACCCACACAAGAATAGATGTCCACAATGGTATTTTTTGGTATTTTTTACACAACATTAAGATTAATAGCACTGACTGCTACCAATAACGCCTTTGTCTGCTGCCTCAATTGGAAATACAGGGTTTTTTCCAAAATCTCTACCCCACTTGCATTTAATTAACACAGAACATTATGGCTTAAAGTAATTATCACAAGATATTACTGTTGTGCTACATTTTCAATTAGTGTGTTTGGTTTCAATTTATTTTTCTAACCATGCAGTTACAGATGGAACATAAACATCCAGAAACCGTGGCCTGAGAGAAATGGGAAGTCACCACTGCCCACTCAAGCACAGAATGAAGCCCATCCCCTGTGGAAAAGTAAAGTCTGTGAGCACAATTAATGATTTCTGCTATGAACACAAATCCTGGCCTCCCTCCCTAGACACACTTGGTTTTATGGCAATAGTACTAAACTCTCTGCAACCAAGTGGTGCATGTGCCACAGCACTGCACAGTGCTGCTGGAAATCTCAGGAAGGTCTGAGAATGACTACACCAAAATGATCACATTTTCTACTCCTCTTTGAATACTCCTCTCTCAGAACACACAGAGGGAGATCTTTATAAAAATAAATATATTCAGCCTCAAACATTACAAAGGCCTCAGTGCCCTTCTCAAAGGAAAGCATCAGTTTGGTTATCTGGCCCTGCTTCGAACATACATGTGTGTGCATATATACATATATATATATATATATGAAATAAACAACTGTGTATTTATTCACTAGATTTATGTCTCCTAGAACATGCTAGGAGGAAGTAGGTTTTTTCTGTAAAAAGTTTACATATGATAACAATTACAAAATTCAGCAAGAAAGTTAGTGTACAAAAATATTTCAAGACTGCTGTGTTATGTTATTAATTGGCAATATAAACAACCATCTATTACCCTCTCTATGTCCTGGGAGCCTTTCACTATTTGCAAATGAACTGATGTTTTCCACCACTGAAAACAGAGGAAAATACAGAAGACATTTATCAAAAGGAAAGTGAAGTAAGGATACAGCTCAGTGCAGTAGGAAAACAAAGCAAGTGAACCTATGTTTTATCTAAACTTCCTTTAGACTAAGGAAGTACTAAATCTCCAGTATTAGTATGCAAAATCATTTCCTAGCATAACCTATGTGATTTGAGGTTGCACATAAGATACGTAGAGTACAACTTGGAAAAAACTCGGTGGAAAAAAATCACAGCCAGCAAATGTTCATTAAAAATATCACAATACAGCTATTTACTAGGTCCCTCTTCACGAGGCTAACTATCATAGGGCAAAAAAACCCTCATTAGGCCATTATTGCATGTTGACTGCCACAAGGTTCAACCACCACTGCAAAAAATTTCCTGGAAGTTCAGACTATTAAACATCTGAGGGTTGCTGTGAACAGAACTGGTCAAATTTGACACCAGAAGCCACCGCAAACTGTTTGTGAAGTCCCTGGCAGCTGGGGATGTTTGAAGATGTCCTGTTTCTTAAATATTATTTAAGTTATTGCTTTTGAAGGGACAGATTGATTTTCTCAAAAATTCTGTGATGGATTCAATTTGCCCCACTGCTGCTATTGAGCATTGCCGCTGTGTACAATTTGAATGGGAGCAAGTTTTCCCTGCCAATTAAGCACTTCAGTCACAAAACTGCCTGTGCAGAGTAGTACAGACAGAGAGCAGCAGCAACAAGGTGGGACAGGCACATCACTAAACAAGGATTATCCTGACCTTGATCATCAGGTTGAGCTTTCACTCCTGAAATAAATCACAGAATTATTAAGGCTGGAAGGGACCTCTGGAAATCATCCAGTCCAACCCCCTGCCAAGGCAGGGTCACTCAGAGCAGGTGACATAGGAATTTATCCAAGTGGGTTTGGAATGTCTCCAGAGAGGAGTCTGGAGATGTCTCCACTCCTTGGGCAGGCTCTTTCAGTCACTCTCATGGAAAGTGACAACGTAAAATCACGAAACCACAATTTGATGGGGTAACACCTCCATCTAAAACAGAGTGAACTGTGCCAGAATAAAGTCACCAGCAGCAACTGCGGCATGCCAGGGCCGGACCCTGCTCTGTGCCACCACCAGCCCTGCAAGAGAACCCACACATGCTGAGCCCTGAGCTGGCCCGGGGGCTGAGCTACTCATGCCAAAGGCAAGAGCCACTCCTGCAACGCCCAGAGGCCAGCCAGAGTTCCTGCCAGAAACTGCAGGTACGTGGTACACAGGGCATCCCTGTTCCACCGGGGTGCTGCTGCTCAGGCGCGCAGCCAGCCCCGAGCCCGCCGTGAGCGGCCCTGGCTGCGATGTGCCCGTGTCACCCCACACGCTGCCGGGCAGGGCCGCACCGGCCGCGGTGCCGCCGCTCCCGAGCTGCTTCCAGGCCAGGCCGCTCGCGAGGATGCGGCGGGAGGCGCCGGGGGCGATGGGCCCGGCAGGCGCAGCCCCACGCCAGGCAATGGTGCTGGCCACGAACGACAGCCCCGCGCAGCCCCCGTGCCCCCTGACAGGGGCTGGGCCGCCAAAGCACTTCCACCTACTTCCTAAGGGATTTTCTTCACCTTTCGCCCCTCGCTCCGAGCTCAGACCCCGCTGCCGCCCTCTCGGTGCTCGAGCAGGGCTGAGCCCCGCCCGGCCCCGGTACCAGGGGGGCTCCCCCGGCCAAGGTCCCCCCGGCCCCGGCAGTGACGTACCTGGCGCCGGCGGCTCCCGGGGGCGGCACTTCCGGACCTTCCAGTGAGCCTGGAGGAGAGCGGGGGAGAACGAGGGAAAAAGGCATCGATGAGAGGAATAAGGACAATGAACCGGGCCCGCGGCAGAGGCGGCGGAGAGGCCGGGCCGAGGCCCCGCGCCCGCCCGTACGGGCCCTCCGGCTCGGGCCCTCCGCTCCCACCCTCTCTCCGGCGCGCCCCGACACCGCGGCCGCTCCCGCGCCCCCCCCGGTCCCGCGGCCACCGCCCGGCCCCGCCGTCCCGGTACTTGCGGGACCCGGATGAAGTCGCGGCCGCTGCGGCCGCCGCTCCCGCGGCACCACGGGAAGGGCGCTGCGCCCCGCCCGCCGCAGCCGCCGCCCGCCCGTCCATCACCCGCCGCCTCCCGTGCACATTGGCTGTGGGGCCGCGAAGTCCCGCCCCCGCCCGGGAATGTAGCTCTTCATTGGTCCGCTATGAACAGGGCTCCGCCCCCGTCCGCCATTTATTTCGGGCGCGTTCCACGGTGGTGCCGTAATGGCGCCCCCGGCGGCCGCGGGCCGCGCCCGCCTTTCCCCGCCTCCACCTCGGCCCTGCCCGGCCCGGCCGCCCTGCCGGGGGTGAGCCCCGCGGCCCTGCCCTGCCCTGCCCTGCCCGTGTCTGCCCCGCGGCTCGGCCCGGGCCCCTCGGGCGTTGGGTGCGGCATTAGCACTATTAATAGGTTCAGGGGCCTTGGCCTTCCCGTGGCCCATCGCACAGAATCGTGGAATCAAGAGTGGAAAAGCCCTTTAATGTCACCCATCACTGACTCTGTCACCCCCAAAGCACCCAGCGCCACACCCAGACACCTTTGGCACACCTCCAGGGGTGGTGACTCCACCACTGCCCTGAGCAGCCAGCCCCTCCAATGCCTGACCACCCGAACAGTGAAAACATTTTGCTAATATCTGATCTGAATCTCCTCTGTCCCAGCTCAAGGCCATTTCCTGTGATCCTCTCACTGCAGGCACACCACCACCTCACTAGGGTCCAAATGACCTTTTCTGGCTGTACGCGTGATTGATTTTTGTAAAGTATGGGGATGCACTGAGTCTGCAGGGAGCATCAGAGCCTTTCAGAGGAGGAGAAGTGGACCTTCAGCTCCTTAGTGTGTCTGTAATATCACACTCATCGGGATTCATACAAGCTCAGGGAGAGAAATGCTATGTTTAAAATCAAACTTCAAACATAGCATTCGTTTTCCACGTCTCTTAATTTTCACAAGACTTTTGGGATCCGTTTTCATTCTAATAAATAAAAGTATTGGCTACAATACTCAATATAATATTTACAATTATATATAACTATATATATAATGATATTCAGTGTCAAATATTGAAGTAAACAAAACTGTGGGAATGCAAAATGTATTCTTGTCAGAATTTTTTCTTTTGAGAAATTTTTTAAATAATGAAACTTGTCAGTTCTTAACATTTTTTTTAAAGTTTATAGAGTTGGAAGGATGAAGTTTTTGTGTGTCTGGTGTCCTGCTTCACTTCAAAAGTAGTAATTTTTATCCCAGATTCAGGAAGGGAACGTGTGCCTTGGTAGTGGTCATGAGAGCCACGAACAGATTAAACAATGACCCAGCTACTGACTGCGTAGGGCAGATGCTTTGCACGTTGAACAAACTAAATCATGACGCCTTAACAGCTAAAATGCAGTTTTTAATCTTGTAGAGGTAAAACTTTATTAAGTAAATGCGCCTGGCTGCAGTAGTGCGTGTTATCTGTAATGCCGAGTGTATGTTGCCTGTTTTTCCGAGCGCAGGGAGAGGAGCAGCGCGGAGCCCGCAGCGCCTCGGTGCCCGCAGCGCCCGGTGCCCGCAGCGCCCGGTGCCCGCAGCGCCCGGTGCCCGCAGCGCTCGGTGCCCGCAGCGCCCGGTGCCCGCAGCGCCCGGTGCCCGCAGCGCTCGGTGCCGCTGCACTTCCCCCGGGGCTCACGAGATGGGGCGGGAGCCCCGAGCGAGCCCGGCCGGGAGCGCTGCGGAACCGCCCGCGGCCGCGCTCGCTCCGACACTGCCCGGAACCGCGCTGGCTCACCGGCACAACTGACCAGGAGCAATTATCGCACGGTATTGGCCAGGAGTGCTGCTCGGAAAAGGGCAGATGTGTCTCCTTTCAGACATAATTTTGGAATAAACTTCTGAATCTTACTGCTATTTTTTTATTATAATAACTTTGATATGTTAGGACTCTGTGAGGTATTGATCAACAGCTATGATTTCTAATCAATATATTTTTGAATTAGTAGGGAGTTAGCACTTATAGGATAGAAAGTGTGCAGATTTCTAAAAGAAAAGAGGGAAAAATTCATATCTAGTTTATACTTTCTGCATGTTCTTTAAAGATTTGGGATGACTATCTTTTCTCCTGGGTAAAGATTTTTTCAAGCTCAAATTTAAATCTCTACAGTGAGCCTTCAATTAGATTATTTGATAAGAAGCTAACATGTTCCTCCATCCCTCAAACAAATGATCTACAAAGGAAATAATAAGTAAAATAGTTTGAGTGATGCAGGAACACCTTACTTCTCTGATAATTCTGTGTAATGTAGAAAAACACTTCACTGTAAGACTTGAGTAGTTATCAAGACAGTACTATTTGGGTGCTGCTTTTAGCCAGAGGTACAGAAACCACATAAGTCATTCCTCATCTTTAAATACGTCGTGTGTTGTACAGCAACTAGGAAATTAGAGTAAATGGATTAATGACTGAAAAAAACCCAGTAACTGGACAGGTTTAATCATGAACAGCTGGATGAGCCTGCCTGTGTCCACACACATTGATCAGACATTGCTTTTGGGGATGACAGGGCCTAGTTGTCGTGTCAATCGTGCCCCAAAACCCAGCACTGAGCACACAGCACACACGCAGTGTCGTGTGGCAGGGCTGGTGGTGCCTGCAATAGTGGGAATCACCAATGTGAGTTGAATTTTGGACTTGACAAGGCTATTGCATGTAAACCCATGAAATCTCACATATCCACTGTCATATAACTCAGTTCTAGTAAAAAAAAAAAAAAAAAAAATCCCAAAAGATTGAAAGATTGGATGCAGCTGCCTGGCAGGACATGCTCTCCTCACTAGAAGGGCACATCTTGAGATCCATCCCACACAATCCTGCCCCAGCCTGAAGGTCAGAGAAGGCTCTGAGGTCACAGAAGGCTCTGGGGTCACAGCAGGCTCAGGGATCACAGCAGGCTGAGGTCACAGCAGGCTCTGAGGTCACAGAGGTGCCAGACCCGGTGGTTGCACAGCAGCACGAGGAGCGAGCAGTCAGTCCTTGAGCACAACTGTTGCGGCAGCAGCGGCGGTGGCAGCAGTGGTGCTGACATTGGGACAGCGGTGGCAGGACAGCGGTGGCAGCAAGAGCTGCGGGACTGGCAGAGGGCAAGGCACCATGGCCCTTGCTCTGCGCCTCTTCCTCCTGCTCCTCCTGGCCGTGGCCCTGCCTGCCAGGGCTGCCCAGGCTGCTCCGCTGCAAGTGTGGCGAGCAGGTGAGCCGGCAGCCTGGCTCCCCTTTGCCGGGACAGCGCTCCCTGCTCCCCGGGAAGCGCTGGGGATGGTTTTCCCCAGGCCTTTAGGGAGGGTTTCCTCTGGGGGAGGGAGAGAGCCCCCTTGGGCCCCTGGGCAGCCCCTGTTTCCTCTCCAGGGATGTGTCACAGGGCCTGCAAAGAGGGTGGAGAGTGGCCAGGAGCCAGCCCAGAGCTCCCCAGGCCCCTGTGCAGTTTGGCCTTGTCCATTCACACCTGGCTCCCATGGCCTTACCCAACCCCCTTGCAGTGCCCAGTTCCCAGAGGCAGAAGGGGATCCCAGCACACCATGAATCACAGAATCACTGGGTTGTAAGAGACCATCAAGATCATCAAGTCCAACCCAGCCCTAACACCTCAAATACACCATGACTCTGAGTGCCACTTCCAGTCTTTTTTAAAACACATCCAGGGATGATGACTCCACCACCTCCCTGGCAAACCATCCCAGTACTTTATGACCCTTTCTGTAAAAATCTTTTTCCTAATATCCAACGTATATTTCCCTTGGCACAGCTTAAGACTGTGTCCTCTCATTCTGTCACTTGCTACCATGGAAATGGTTCTGATCTCTGTTCCCATCCTCAGATTGGGATGCTGGAAATGTTTTTCTGGAACCTTGGCTGGAAGATAGTTTGGATCCAGTGGGACCTCACACAGGTAAGATATCACTGTTTTTCCATAGAAAAATGATTGACAACCTGGCAAGAACCAGGGGACAGAAGCTTCTGTGGCTGTTGAGTTACAGGTGTGTCTGCAGAGCAGAATCTTCCAACTCCTGGGCTGGATGCTGCACACAAGCCCAGTTCCCATCGCAGGGGTGAGTAGTGTGTCCCCGCTGACCCCACCACAGGCTGAGCCCTGCTTTTGTGGCATCCATTCATGGGAAATGGAAATATTGTGCTCTAAGGTCCTCCGACAGGGAAGATCAAAGACAGAACAAACAAGATATCCCTGGAATCATCTGAACACATGAAGGAAATGCTGAAGAAAATACGTCAGAGAGGACAAGGTGAGAGTATTTCCCTCAGCATTGTCCTGGGGCTCAGCAGCCGGGGGCTTTGGCTGCACATCTGGACACGCCGTGCCCGGCACAGCGGGAAGGGATCCATGGCAGCCTGGCTGCCCCGCTGCTGCTTCCATGCCCTGCAGGGCTGTTTCCCAGCCTGGCCTGGCTGCAGCTTCTCCCCAGCCTCTGCAGGAAGGCATTGGGCATCGGCTGACAGGCAGCCCAAACTGCACCACGGGCCATGCACACCCTGCACATCCCCTGCAATTTCCCTGTCTCCGGGCAGATCAGGTGTAAGGGTTGTTTGGAGATGGGACCAGTCGGGGACAGTCCCAAAATCCAGGGTGTTTTCTGATCCTTATCCGTGCCTTTCGCAACTATTGCCCCCTGAAGTTGTCACCTTCCCCATTCCCAGTGAGGAATGATCCCATCTGATCCCGCTGTCTCTTTTCCATTCTCCAGAAATGAAAGGAGAGCCTGTGCTGAAAGCCGAGTTTCCTGCAGGAAGCAGTGATTCTGTGCCAGCCTCTGCTGCAGGAAGGGAGGCGATGCCAGGCCCAGTCCCAGGAGGTAATTGCTGTGCCTCTGGGCCTGAGCCCTGCTGAGGCTTGAGCTGCCCTCTCTGCTGCTTGGCACTGCTGGCACAGCCCAGACAAGACAGGCACAGCCCAGAGGAATTATCCTGAGCAGGCTCAGGGCACTCGGGTACTGAGCTGTCCTGCTGGGCTCCCGCCGTGGGAGACACGTCCCGAAACCTGGGAGCGGCTGCACGGGGTGCCCATGGTGGGGAAAGGGCAGAGGGACAGAGCAAGGCTCCAGTGTGGCCTGAGAGGGCCTGGCCATGTGCCCTTGAGAAATGGGCAGTGTCCCAGCAGAAGGAGGGCAGGAGGGACAGAGGGAGGCAGGGATAGCTGTGGCACTGCCTGCTGCAGTTTTCCTCTGGGCTTTAGTGAGGATTTCCTCTGTGTGTGAGGGAGAGCCCCGAGGGCCCTGGGCTGCTCCAGCTGCCCCATCAGGGACATTGCACAAGGTCTGCAAAGAGGGTGGAGAGTGACCAGGAGCCAGCCCAGAGCTCCCCAGGACCCTTGTGCAGTTTGGCCATGTCCATTCACATCTGGCTCCCACAGCCTTACCCAACCCCCTTGCAGTGCCCATTTCCCAGAGGCAGAAGGGATCCCAGAACGCCCTGAAAAATGTTCTCATCTGTGCTCTGTTCTAGATGAGGTTGCTGGGAAGGCTTCTCCATTCGATTGGCTGAATAAAGTTTTGAAGCCCTTGGAGCCTCCTGCAGGTATGTTCTCACTGTCCCACCAAGGAGTAATCTTTGATATTGACTGGCAGAAACAAGGTGACAGAAGCTTCTGTGGCTGTTGAGTTATAGGTGCTTCTGCAGGGAGGACTTTTCAAGCTCCTTTGCTGGTTCCAGCACACAAGCCCAGCTCCCATCGCAGGGGTGAGTAGTGTGTCCCTTCTGACCCCACAGGCTGAGCCCTGATTTTGTGGCATCCATTCATGGGAACTACTTTCTATTAAGGTCCTCCAAGAGGGAAGAACAAACCTAGAGGCGAGAAGAAATCGCTTGAGTCAAACGACATCTGGAAACAAATAGTGGAGGAACTGCACAAAGGGAATGGTGAGAGCATTTCCCTCAGCCTTGTCCTGGGGCTCAGCAGCCGGGGGCTTTGGCTGCACATCTGGACACGCCGTGCCCGACACAGCAGGAAGGGATCCATGGCAGCCTGGCTGCCCCGCTGCTGCTTCCACGCCCTGTGGGGCTGTTTCCCAGCCTGGCCTGGCTGCAGCTTCTCCCCAGCCTCTGCAGGAAGGCATTGGGCATCAGCTCACAGGCAGACCAAACTGCACCACCAGGGCCACGCACCCCCTGAGATCCCCTGCAATTTCCAAAAGTCTCTGAGCAGATCAGGAGGGGCAGCTGATTGGAGGAGGGAGAGGTTTAGGGAGAGACACCAAAGCCCATCTGATTTCCTGAAACTTATCCATGACTTTGACAAGACTCCTGAAGATGCCACCTCCCCAGTGGGTAACAGCCCCACCTGTTCCAGCTGTACCTCATCCTTTCTCCAGAAGCAGATGGAGAGCCTGGGCAGAAGGAAGCATTTCCTGGACAAAGCAGTGGCTCATTGGCAACCTCTGCTGCAGGAAGGGAGGCGATGCCAGGCCCAGTCCCAGGAGGTAATTGCTGTGCCTCTGGGCCTGAGCCCTGCTGAGGCTTGAGCTGCCCTCTCTGCTGCTTGGCACTGCGGGCACAGCCCGGACAAGACAGGCACAGCCCAGAGGAATTGTCCTGAGCAGGCTCAGGGCACTCGGGTACTGAGCTGTCCTGCTGGGCTCCCGCCGTGGGAGACACGTCCCGAAACCTGGGAGCGGCTGCACGGGGTGCCCATGGTGGGGGAAAGGGCAGAGGGACAGAGCAAGGCTCCAGTGTGGCCTGAGAGGGCCTGGCCATGTGCCCTTGAGAACTGGGAGGTGTCCCAGCAGAAGGAGGGCAGGAGGGACAGAGGGAGGCAGGGATAGCTGTGGCACTGCCTCCTGCAGTTTTTCTCAGGGATTTAGGAAGGATTTCCTCTGTGTGTGTGAGGGAGAGAGCCCCAGGGCCCTGGGCTGCTCCAGCCGCCCCTCCAGGGATGTGGATGTTGCACAGGGCATGGAAAGATTGTGGAGAGCGGCCAGGAGCCAGCACAGAGCTCCCCAGACCCTTGTGCAGTTTGGCCTTGTCCATTCACACCTGGCTCCCATAGCCTTACCCGACCCCTTGCAGTGCTCATTTCCCAGAGGCAGAAGGGGATCCCAGTACACCATGGAAATGGTTCTGATCTGTGCTCCCTTCTAGACTGGGATCCTGAAATGGATTATCTGGAAGTCCTGGCACATAACCATTTCAAATCCTTGGAGGATGCTGAAGGCAAGTTCTCCATATACCTTTTCTGAGAAAATAATCAGTGCCTATGTGGCACGAGCTCACTCATGCTACATTTCCCTTTAACATAATCTCAGGGCTGAAGGAATCTGGAAGCCCTACCCTACTCCCTTCTGGAGCCCTGAGGGATCCCACAGGATCGCTGTCAGTGGGAGGAAGGAGCATTTAGCTGTCCATCCTCCTCCCATGTGCAATTCCAGTGTGTCCTTCCGTGTGCTCTGTGCAGCCACAGAGAAGGGCAGAGAGGGAAGGGGCCGGGCCCAGGGCTGTGCCCGGGGCTGAGCCTTTCTCAGCTCCTTTGCCAGCCCCAGGGAGCCTGAGCTGCTTCTGCTGCCACTGCCAAGCCCTGGCCCTGCCTGGGGCTGGGTTTAGAGCTGAGGCAGCTCCAGGGAGTCCTTTCTGCCCCGACTGCCCCACAAGGGGCTCCTTCCATCCCAGTGTGGGGCCACTGCAGGCACGAGGTCCCCCTGGCCCTGCTCCTGAGTGGAAGGCAGAGCTGAGGGAGTGCTTTGGCGGGCACCAATCACCCAGGTGCACTCACTGCCACTCAGGCCAGAAAGAGAATCTTCAGCAGTATCATGGCCTTTTATTTGCAGCCAAGCCTGCTGGTGAAGGTGATGCAGCTTCCCAACCCATGTCCAGGACTGAACTTCTGGGATCCATGACTGAGCCTCTGGGAGATGGTGAGGGTAGGTCAAGGCCTTTCCCCTGGGAGAGCTGCCAGCTCAGAGCCCAAAGCTCGGCCAGGGGGGCATGGCTGCAGGTGCCAGGACAGAGCCATGCACGTGTGTGCCCTGGCCCTGCACAATTCACTCACAACTTCTGCTCAGCACTGGCAGCTGTTTGAAGGAGGGTGGGCGCTGGCCCAGCCCAAAAAGCCCAGATGTTTTGTGGATCTTTTCCCCATTTTTGATAAGCATGATGCCCTGAAGATGCCACCGAAGAAATGGGGAATTGTTCCATCTGATCCAGCTGTTCTTTTTTTGTTTCTCAAGTGATGGACCAAAAGGCAGGACAGAAGGAAGTGTTTCCCCAAGGAAGCAGAGGCCAATTGGCAGCCCCTGCTGCAGTAAGGAAGGCCAAGACTGACACAGGCACAGGCACAGGCACAGGAGGTAATTGCTGTGCCGGGCTCATCCCTTGGCAGGGCTGTGTGGCAGCAGCTCTTCCCCCAGGGCCTGCCCTTGCATGGCCCGGCAGCAGCCAAAGCTGGAGGTGTCTCTGGAGGATTGGAGGCCTCTGGAGCTCGTTCACAGCCCCAGGGAAAGGGGACTCGTGCACCAACGTCCCTCCTGCTGCAGCTGCTCCAGAGCCGGCCCTGAGTGCCCAGAGGCCCAAGGCACAGGAGCAGCCCCGAGCGGGAGCCCTGCCGCGAGCCCAGGGCCAGAGCCAGCCTTGGCTCCCGACTGGGCAGGGGCTGCACTGGGTCCTGACAGGGCCTGACTCTGTGCCCTGGGGCTGGGGGAGCTGTCATGGGGCAGGGAGGGCCAGGGCTGGCACTGGCTGCTCAGGGATGGGTTTGGCCCGTGTCCCTCCAAGCAGCGACTGCCCAAGCAGCTGCGCTGCCCCCGGGCTCCCCTCCCGGCCTGCTGGGCTTTGTTGGGTGGCACAGCCTGTGCCCAGGGGCGGCAAGGTGCCTGCAGGCCCCAGCTCTGGGGGAAACGGAGAACGTCCTGCCTGCATGCACCGTGCTGCCCGCTCAGCAGTGCAGCACAGCACGGGCTCACCCTCCCCATTGCTCGCACAGGTGCAGCCAGCCCCACCACACGTGTTCCTGATTCCCAGAAGGGGCTCGGAAGGGGTTTCTGTAAGGGAACTCACTGTTTGTTAGAGTTAATGGCCATTGTGGCTGGTGGGGAGCTTGTCTTCATGTTGTGCTGCTTTGGAATCTGGTATTCCTGGAAGAGAAAACGGTGAGTGTTTTGTTGCTCTCCCTCTCAAACAGCTTCTTTTGAAAGCCTCATGTAGACAGGAAACATTACCAGTGAGGCTGGAGTGGAGTTGTGGCCAGTCCATGATTGTCCAAAGAACTCTGCTGAGGGTTCTGCTGCTGCCCAGTGCTTTCATTGGCCTCTTAATTGCTGGGCCTTGTCCTGGGGGGCCCGCTGGGGCTGCAGCCAGTGCTGGCTCCCACTGAGGCTGCCTGGCCAAGAGCAGCCCCAGGGGCACAGGGCAGAGGCACAGCAAGGTGGGGAGGAGAAAGAGCAGGGACGAGATTGCCCTTGAAAGGCAGAGGCGCTCTGGGGCCCACTCCTGGCCAGGGAGCCTGCCCAGAGCCGTCCCCTGCTGGCCGGGGCCTTGAGAGACAGCTGTGCAGCTGGGCCAAGCTGTGCCAGCAGCTCCAGCCGTGCTGGGGAGCCTTGCCAGCTCTGGGCCCTGCTGTGCACCAGGCTCCCTGTGTGCCACTGGCAGCTGGAGCCTAAGCCACGACGTCTTTACACAGGCAACACCTTGAAGAAAAGTTGAAAGCTGGTGGCTGGTCACAAGACCTCTACAGCCGGAAGAGCAATAGCAGCACCTCTGAGTCTGACCAGTTTACAGTTGTACCTCAAAGCTCTGTGGTGCTTTGAGGCCACAGGCCCAGCCCTCCATCTGAGGCCGAAGGTGAAAGCACCAGGAAAGGATTTGGAAGTGCTCAACTGACCACGGACCAAGAGCATCCCAAATCAGCTCTTCTATTGCAATAAAGAGATGGAGCTGTCACCCCAGTGTCTGGGTGGTAGCAGCAGCAAAGCCCACCCGGCAGCAGCACTGGCTGAGCTCCGTGCCCAGGAGCAGCCGTGGACGCCCACGGTGTGGGCAGGCAGGAGCCAGGCAGGGGCTGCTGTGAGCAGCGGCGGGGCCCAGAGGGCTGGGGGAGCCCATGCTGAGCGTCCCTGGGCTGAGGGCACATTTCCTTCCCTGGCATCATCTGGGCCTGGACCTCCTCCAGTGGCAAGCCCAGGAAAAGAGGGAAGTCATCAAGAGCATCTCCAGAGACACAGTCTGCTCAGCAATTCCAGCAGGCAAAACAAAGCTCCTCCCTAATTAATACACACTTGATAGAACCGAATTGATGGGCCATTACCAATCCAGGGTGCTGCACAGGGTCTGCTCCTCTGGACGAGGGCCAGAAGGGAAGGGAAGAAGGGCTGTGTGGCCTTGGGGCCCGATGGGGCTGATGAACAGCCCCAGAGGCACAACAGCCCAGCTGCAGCCACACTTGATTTCCTGGTCAAAACACTCCCGTAAGGCACCTGGGGGCTTTGGAGGCCCCCATAAGGTGCACGAGGGGCTGGGGTGCCTTGTGCGACACACAGGGATATTTTAGGCTCCCTCTGAGGCATGGAGGGCGCTGGGGTCCACTTCAAGTCATGCAAGGGATTTGGAACTCTATGTGAGGCATGCAGGGGGGTTGGGATCTCTCCCAAGGTGTGCAGGGTGCTGGGGTCTCTGCTGAGGCACATGACGGGCTTTTGGGGTCTCATTTCAGATGTGGAGAGGGCTGTGGGTTCTCATAAGCGTCCCGGTGCTTTGCGCCCCTCCTGCTGCACGCAGTGGGGCTGGAGTCTCTGCTGAGGCACGCAGGGGTCGGGGCCCTCCCGCGCTCCCTCCGGGGCCCTCCGGGCCCGTCCGGCTCGGGGCTGCCGCGGCCCAGGGGCAGCCGCCGTGCCGGGACGGCGGTGGCGACGAGCCGAGGCGGAGCTGCCCCGCCGCGTCGCGCTGCACGGGCACGGCACGGGCGGCGCCACAGCCGCGGCCCTGCCTCCTTCGGGGCCGGGGACACACAGGACCGGGCACCGCTCAGCGCCCGAGGGGACGGAACCGATGCCAGAGGAGCCTGGGGAGCCCCGGGCTGGGCCCTGGCGCTGCACGCCCGGCTCTCCTGTGGCCATCCCGGGCGGCAGGGGCTCGCTCTGGGCCGCGCTCTCCCCGCCCGACGGCGCTCTGGGCGAGCTTCCGGCTCCTGCCACTGCCCTGAGAACGCTGAGGGGCATTCGGGGCCGGGACTGGGCTTGCCAGAGAGAGAATTCATAGGAGACTTGGTTAGGCTTTTTACAAGATTAACTGAGAAACAACTTAAAATCCCTGGCTAGATCGTGTAGTTTAACGCGTGGGGATTCCTTGAAGATGCTTTGTAACTTCCTGTGGTGCCGGGCCAGGCCGGGTCCCAGCGAGCCCCAACACCCAGCAGCTCTTGTTATAAGTAGAAAAAGTTGCCCATTTTTTTAAAAGGTTGCAGAGTTCACAGGTTGGGCCAGTTGCTGCCGGGGTGGAGTTCTAATTGTTTGTTGTTGTAATCACCTGTTGTTAATAGTTTTTCGTTAACTACCTGTTGTTGATGGTTGGGAATTCCCCTTTTTTGTCAAATACCCCGCTCTTCCTGGAGAATCGCACCCGGGATGGTGAAGAGGGGACATCGGGGTTGGCATATAAATGAAGAAGCCCCTCACCAAACCTAGCAAAAACCCCTAAAAACAACGAGCCAACACGGGACTGAGGGATCAAAGTTATGTCTAGACGTGAGGAACAGAATCCAATCTGCTAGGGCCCTTTTTACCTCTCACCCTAACCTAAAAAGATGTCGGCTAGAAAGAGGACCTCGAATGTCAAACTGAAAAACTAGGGAATCTCCTGATGCTCTTGTGAGGACGGAAGCCCCAGCTCTGCCTGCAGACCAGACACAGCTGCACTCTTCCTCCTCCTCGGTGCCATTCCTGGGAGCAGCGGCAGAGTAAGCATGACCTGTCAGTTCTCCCCACCTGAGCTGATTTTTAATAAAGGCATTAAAAAGAGAAAGATCTCCTGCCTTATTTATTTCACTCTCATGTATGCAGGACGGCTGGGATCAGGGAGACGAGTCAACATCCCTCCAGCTGGCCGCTCTGCCTGCAGGGTGTCACGCAACAGCAATGTTCCAGCAAGAACAGGCATTTTTACATCCTCAGCACTACGTGCTCTTGTGGTCCTGGTCGTGGATCAGAGAGAAAAGCCAAATGTGACAGACTAAACTTGACTTTAGGAGAGGGATGGCTCAGCAGAGGGCCTGGGGAGCTGTGGTGCCAGCCAGTGACCGGGCACTCGGACACAGCAGGAATACCCCAGACTGTCACACTTCAGCTGGGAGGGTATCAAAGCCCAGGGGTTCTTTGCTCAGGGTCCCCAGAGGCACCAGCTCAAGCTGCCACTGTTCTACCACGATAAAATTGTTTTAAGGATCCAGAGGTCTGACACTCTGCTATGGAGGACATTCCACATTTCCAGTCTTTTGGGCATTTAGGAGCTTTTGATTTTGCTTTGCACCCAAGAAAAACAAATCTCCAAATGTGCACAAATAACTCCTTTAGCATTTCCTCCTTTTATTTGCAGCTGATTTTTACATTGTTCTCTGCTACCCTTGTCCTCGTCTTTCCAAAATTCCTGTGCCTATTCAAGCCCTACCTTGGTGCACACATTTTGTTTAGTTCTGTAGTGATTTATCTCCAGCAATCCTGCCGACCACGCCCATTTCAATGTTGCAAAAACCTAACTCGGGGCTGCAGTATGTGAATCACACTCTGGTGTGGGAGATGGCAGAGCACCAGAGCAGGCCCTGAAGAAGGGACATTCAGGGGATTAGCGAAGTGACTGTCGGAACCCAGGCTAACTCTTAGAACTCTGGCACCACAGCAGGAGTGGGGAACTACCTCAGGACAGGGATTTACCAGAGGCAGAACCTTTAGAGCCACTTGCTCTACTGTGCCAGACATGAGCCACGATGGGAGACCAGGCAAAGGAGAAAGGAGGAGGCCCTCTGAGGTTCTACAAGGAAGAGTTTATTCCAAGTGAAAGAAATAGGATAAAAAGCCCCAAGATTTATTGTACAAGGGGTTTTATACAGATACAAGTCAGGGGGTGGATACAAACAGCTGACCGATAGGGAATCCTCAAGGGAGCAGTGAGGGATTAGTCAAGTGTCTGGGGCCATTGGGGAAGGAGGGTGGAGAGAATGGGTCACATGGGCCAATGGCGCTTCCAGGAATAGGGGTGTTGCATTCCAAAGGGGTGCTCCAGTCAGAGATTGGCCTGAAGGTTCGGGAACCAAGGGGCTGGGGTGCCATGACAGGCAGGGAAAGAGCTGCAAAAAGGGGCGGGAATGGCATGAGGGACAATTTTGAGGGAGGGTAAAACCCATGGGTAAACCAACACAGGGAAAACGTGCAGGTACAACAGAATGAACCACTTAAAAAGGAATCAATAAAATAAATTCAAACTATAACAATCAAGAGCATCTTCAGCGACAGAGCCTGACCGACCAGCAATGTAAGCAGGAAAACAAAAGTTTTGCTGAGCAATGGCCCTTTGATGAAGCAAAACATTTACAATCAGGGCAGTCCATTTGTACAGATGGGGGCACACTCTAGGGGTACAGCTGAGGCCATGAGGTCACAGCAGGCTCAGGGGTCACAGCAGGCTGAGGTCACAGTTGGCTCTGAGGTCACAGAGGTCCCAGACCCGGTGGTTGCACAGCAGCACGAGGAGCGAGCAGTCAGTCCTTGAGCACAACTGTTGCGGCAGCAGCGGCGGTGGCAGCAGTGCTGCTGCCATTGGGACAGCGGTGGCAGGACAGCGGTGGCAGCAAGAGCTGCGGGACTGGCAGAGGGCAAGGCACCATGGCCCTTGCTCTGCGCCTCTTCCTCCTGCTCCTCCTGGCCGTGGCCCTGCCTGCCAGGGCTGCCCAGGCTGCTCCGCTGCAAGTGTGGCGAGCAGGTGAGCCGGCAGCCTGGCTCCCCTTTGCCGGGACAGCGCTCCCTGCTCCCCGGGAAGCGCTGGGGATGGTTTTCCCCAGGCCTTTAGGGAGG
The DNA here is from genome assembly GCF_012460135.2 of Molothrus ater. Classification (NCBI taxonomy): domain Eukaryota; kingdom Metazoa; phylum Chordata; class Aves; order Passeriformes; family Icteridae; genus Molothrus; species Molothrus ater. Next base: position 1,037,158 of record NC_050488.2, read on the forward strand.
GTTTCCTCTGGAGGAGGGAGAGAGCCTCCTTGGGCCCTGGGCAGTCCCTGTTTCCTCTCCAGGGATGTGTCACAGGGCCTGCAAAGAGGGTGGAGAGTGGCCAGGAGCCAGCCCAGAGCTCCCCAGGCCCCTGTGCAGTTTGGCCTTGTCCATTCACACCTGGCTCCCATAGCCTTACCCAACCCCCTTGCAGTGCCCAGTTCCTAGAGGCAGAAGGGGATCCCAGCACACCAAGGAAATGGTTCAGGTTTTTGCTCCATTCTAGATGTGGATCATGACTTGGAGGATTTGGAAGTCCTGGTGAATGACACTTTGAATGTCATGGAGAATGCCAGAGGCAAGTTCTGAATTTCCCTTTTTACTGGCAGAATAATCAATGCCCATGTGGCAAGAGCTCACCCATCTGCCATTTTAACGTTAAGTCAGGGCTGAAGAATTCTGAAAACCTTGCCCTGCTCCCTTCTGGAGCCCTGTGTGATGGCACAGGATCGCTGTCAGTGGGAGGAAGGAGCATTTACCTGTCCATCCTCCTCCCATGAGCAATGGCAGTGTGTCCTTCCGTGTGCTCTGTGCAGCCACGGAGAAGAGCAGGGAGGGTTGGGGCCGGGGCCAGGGCTGTGCCCCAGGGCAGAGTCTTGCCTGCAGCCTGAGGATCTCCTCCAGTGCCACGGGAGCTGTTCTGTCCTGCCTTTCTTTGCAGCTGAACCTGTTGCTGAAGGTGATCTGGCTTCCCAACCCACATCCATGACTGAGCCCCTGGGAGATGGTGAGGGTAGGTCAAGGCCTTTCCCCTGGGAGAGCTGCCAGCTCAGAGCCCAAAGCTCGGCCAGGGGGGCATGGCTGCAGGTGCCAGGACAGAGCCATGCACGTGTGTGCCCTCGCCCTGCGCGATCCCCTCACCGCTTCTGCGGCTCAGTGGTGCCTGTGCAGCTGAGCAGAGATAGCAGAAGCTTCTGTGGCTGTTGAGTTACAGGGGTGTCTGCAGGGAGGACTTCTCCATCAGCTCGGCTGGATTCTTGGCACCAGCCCAGCTCCCATCGCAGGGGTGAGCAGTGTGTCCCTGCTGACCCCACAGGCTGAGCCCTGCTTTTGTGGCATCCATTCATGGGAAATGGAAATATTGTGCTCTAAGGTCCTCCGACAGGGAAGATCAAAGACAGAACAAACAAGATATCCCTGGAATCATCTGAACACATGAAGGAAATGCTGAAGAAAATACGTCAGAGAGGACAAGGTGAGAGTATTTCCCTCAGCATTGTCCTGGGGCTCAGCAGCCGGGGGCTTTGGCTGCACATCTGGACACGCCGTGCCCGGCACAGCGGGAAGGGATCCATGGCAGCCTGGCTGCCCCACTGCTGCTTCCATGCCCTGCAGGGCTGTTTCCCAGCCTGGCCTGGCTGCAGCTTCTCCCCAGCCTCTGCAGGAAGGCATTGGGCATCGGCTGACAGGCAGCCCAAACTGCACCACGGGCCATGCACACCCTGCACATCCCCTGCAATTTCCCTGTCTCCGGGCAGATCAGGTGTAAGGGTTGTTTGGAGATGGGACCAGTCGGGGACAGTCCCAAAATCCAGGGTGTTTTCTGATCCTTATCCGTGCCTTTCGCAACTATTGCCCCCTGAAGTTGTCACCTTCCCCATTCCCAGTGAGGAATGATCCCATCTGATCCCGCTGTCTCTTTTCCATTCTCCAGAAATGAAAGGAGAGCCTGTGCTGAAAGCCGAGTTTCCTGCAGGAAGCAGTGATTCTGTGCCAGCCTCTGCTGCAGGAAGGGAGGCGATGCCAGGCCCAGTCCCAGGAGGTAATTGCTGTGCCTCTGGGCCTGAGCCCTGCTGAGGCTTGAGCTGCCCTCTCTGCTGCTTGGCACTGCTGGCACAGCCCAGACAAGACAGGCACAGCCCAGAGGAATTATCCTGAGCAGGCTCAGGGCACTCGGGTACTGAGCTGTCCTGCTGGGCTCCCGCCGTGGGAGACACGTCCCGAAACCTGGGAGCGGCTGCACGGGGTGCCCATGGTGGGGAAAGGGCAGAGGGACAGAGCAAGGCTCCAGTGTGGCCTGAGAGGGCCTGGCCATGTGCCCTTGAGAAATGGGCAGTGTCCCAGCAGAAGGAGGGCAGGAGGGACAGAGGGAGGCAGGGATAGCTGTGGCACTGCCTGCTGCAGTTTTCCTCTGGGCTTTAGTGAGGATTTCCTCTGTGTGTGAGGGAGAGCCCCGAGGGCCCTGGGCTGCTCCAGCTGCCCCATCAGGGACATTGCACAAGGTCTGCAAAGAGGGTGGAGAGTGACCAGGAGCCAGCCCAGAGCTCCCCAGGCCCCTGTGCAGCTTTGGCCATGTCCATTCACATCTGGCTCCCACAGCCTTACCCAACCCCTTGCAGTGCCCATTTCCCAGAGGCAGAAGGGATCCCAGAACGCCCTGAAAAATGTTCTCATCTGTGCTCTGTTCTAGATGAGGTTGCTGGGAAGGCTTCTCCATTTGATTGGCTGAATAAAGTTTTGAAGCCCTTGGAGCCTCCTGCAGGTATGTTCTCACTGTCCCACCAAGGAGTAATCTTTGATATTGACTGGCAGAAACAAGGTGACAGAAGCTTCTGTGGCTGTTGAGTTATAGGTGCTTCTGCAGGGAGGACTTTTCAAGCTCCTTTGCTGGTTCCAGCACACAAGCCCAGCTCCCATCGCAGGGGTGAGTAGTGTGTCCCTTCTGACCCCACAGGCTGAGCCCTGATTTTGTGGCATCCATTCATGGGAACTACTTTCTATTAAGGTCCTCCAAGAGGGAAGAACAAACCTAGAGGCGAGAAGAAATCGCTTGAGTCAAACGACATCTGGAAACAAATAGTGGAGGAACTGCACAAAGGGAATGGTGAGAGCATTTCCCTCAGCCTTGTCCTGGGGCTCAGCAGCCGGGGGCTTTGGCTGCACATCTGGACATGCCGTGCCCGACACAGCAGGAAGGGATCCATGGCAGCCTGGCTGCCCTGCTGCTGCTTCCATGCCCTGCAGGGCTGTTTCCCAGCCTGGCCTGGCTGCAGCTTCTCCCCAGCCTCTGCAGGAAGGCATTGGGCATCAGCTGACAGGCAGACCAAACTGCAACAGATCCTGAGATCCCCCACAATATCCTGGTCTCCAGATTAGGAAAGGGTGGTGGCTTGGAGCAAGGAGTGCTCTGACCCAGCCCCAATAATCTGGCCATTTTCCTGGTCTTTAAGCTATATTGCCTCCTGTAGATGCCACCACCCAAATAGCGAACAGTTCCATCTGATGCAGCTGTCTCTCTTCCTTTCTCAAGAGATGGACATAGAGGTTCTGTGGAAGGCAGCATTTCCTGAAGGAAGCAGTCGCTCTTCGTTGCCAGCCCCTGCTGCAGGAAGGAAGGCAATGCCAGACACAGGCACAGGTATAGGAGGTAATTGCTGTGCTGGGCTCATCCCTTGGCAGGGCTCTGTGGCAGCAGCTCTTCCCCCAGGGCCTGCCCTTGCACGGCCCGGCAGCAGCCAAAGCTGGAGGCGCCTCTGGAGGCTTGGAGGCATCTGGAGCTCATTCACAGCCCCGGGGAAAGGGGACTCGTGCACCAACGTCCCTCCCGCTGCGGCTGCTCCGGAGCCGGCCCTGAGTGCCCAGAGGCCCAAGGCACAGGAGCAGCCCCGAGCAGGAGCCCTGCCGCGAGCCCAGGGCCAGAGCCAGTCCTGGCACACAAAGGAAACCGTTCTCATCTTGGTTTGCTTCCAGACTGGGATACTGGGAAGGCTTCTCCATTAACCTGGAGGTTTGAAATTTTGAAGCCCACTGAGGGTTCTGCAGGTACGTTCTCACCGTCCCACCAAGACGTAATCATTGACAAGTTGGCAAGAACCAGGTGACAGAAGCTTCTGTGGCTGTTCAGTTACAGATGTGACTGCAAGGAGAACTTCACCAACTCCTGGGCTGGATAGTGCTCACCAACCCAGCTCCCATCACAGGGGTGAGTAATGTGTCCCTGCTGACCCCACAGGCTGAGCCCTGCTTTTGTGGCATCCATTCATGGGAAATGAAACTACTTTCTGTCAAGATTCTCCAACAGGGAAGCCCAAACATACGACAGACAAGAAATTCCAGAAGCCATTTGAAGTCATGCGGCAAATGCTGAAGGAAATGCTGCAGGGAGGACAAGGTGGGTGCATTCCCTCAGCCTTGCCCTGGGGCTCAGCAGCCGGGGGCTTTGGCTGCACATCTGGACACGCCGTGCCCGGCACAGCGGGAAGGGATCCATGGCAGCCTCGCGGCCCCGCTGCTGCTCCCATGCCCTGCAGGGCAGTTTCCCAGCCTGGCCTGGCTGCAGCTTCTCCCCAGCCTCTGCAGGAAGGCATTGGGCATCGGCTGAAAGGCAGACCAAACTGGACCACGGGCGAGGCACACCCTGAGATCCCCTGCAATTTCCCTGTCTCTGAGCAGATCAAGAGGCACAGTTGTTTGCACAAGGGAGTGCTCTGGCCCAGTCCCAAGAGCCTGGACCTTTTCTTGATTCTTATCCATGTCCTTGACAAGCATTGCCTCCTGAGATGCGCCCTCCCCAATGGGAAACAGCCCCATCTGATCCAGTGTCACTTTTCCTTTCTCCAGAGGTGGATGGAGAGGCTGTGCTGAAGGCGGCATTTCCCATAGGAAGCAATGATTCTGTGCCAGCCTCTGCTGCAGGAAGGGAGGCGATGCCAGGCACAGTCACAGGAGGTAATTGCTGTGCCTCTGGGCCTGAGCCCTGCTGAGGCTTGAGCTGCCCTCTCTGCTGCTTGGCACTGCGGGCACAGCCCAGACAAGACAGGCACAGCCCAGAGGAATTATCCTGAGCAGGCTCAGGGCACTCGGGTACTGAGCTGTCCTGCTGGGCTCCCGCCGTGGGAGACACGTCCCGAAACCTGGGAGCGGCTGCACGGGGTGCCCACGGTGGGGAAAGGGCAGAGGGACAGAGCAAGGCTCCAGTGTGGCCTGAGAGGGCCTGGCCATGTGCCCTTGAGAACTGGGAGGTGTCCCAGCAGAAGGAGGGCAGGTGGGACACAGGGAGGCAGGGATAGCTGTGGCACTGCCTGCTGCAGTTTTCCCCAGGGCTTTAGTGAGGATTTCCTCTGTGCGTGTGACGGAGAGAGCCCCCAGGGCCCTGGGCTACTCCAGCCGCCCCTTCCAGGGATGTGTCACAGAGCCTGCAAAGAGGGTGGAGAGTGGCCAGGAGCCAGCCCAGAGCTCCCCAGGCCCCTGTGCAGTTTGGCCTTGTCCATTCACACCTGGCTCCCACAGCCTTACCTGACCCCCTTGCAGTGCTCATTTCCCAGAGGCAGAAGGGGATCCCAGTACACCATGGAAATGGTTCTGATCTGTGCTCCCTTCTAGATTGGAATCGTGACATGGATTATTTGGAAGCCCTGCTGGAAAATGGCTTGGAATTCCTTGAAGATGCTGGAGGGCAAGTTCTCAGTGTGCCTTTCCTGAGAGAATAATCAGTGTCCATGTGGCAAGAGCTCACTCGCCTTCCATTACCCTCAACATAATCTCATGGTTGAAGGAATCTGGAATTCTTGACCTGCTCCCTTCTGGAGCCCTAAGTGATCCCACAGGATCGCTGTCAGTGGGAGGAAGGAGCATTTACCTGTCCATCCTCCTCCCGTGGGCAATGGCAGTGTGTCCTTCCGTGTGCTCTGTGCAGCCACGGAGAAGAGCAGAGAGGGCAGGGGCCAGGGCCAGGGCTGTGCCCCGGGACTGAGCCTTGCCTGCAGCCTGAGGATCTCCTCCAGTGCCACGGGAGCTGTTCTGTCCTGCCTTTCTTTGCAGCTGAACCTGTTGCTGAAGGTGATCTGGCTTCCCAACCCACGTCCATGACTGAGCCCCTGGGAGATGGTGAGGGTAGGTCAAGGCCTTTCCCCTGGGAGAGCTGCCAGCTCAGAGCCCAAAGCTGGGCCAGGGGGGCATGGCTGCAGGTGCCAGGACAGAGCCATGCACGTGTGTGCCCTCGCCCTGCGCCATCCCCTCACGGCTCCTGCGGCTCAGTGGTGCCCGTGCAGATGAGCAGAGATGGCAGAAGCTTCTGTGGCTGTTGAGTTACAGGAATGTCTGCAGGGAGGACTTCTCCATCAGCTCGGCTGGATTCTTGGCACCAACCCAGCTCCCATCGCAGGGGTGAGTAGTGTGTCCCTGCTGACCCCACAGGCTGAGCCCTGCTTTTGTGGCATCCATTCATGGGAAATGGAACTACTTTCTCTTAAGGTCCTCCAAAAGGAAAGACCCATGGTACTGCAGCCAAAACATCTCTTGACTCAAATGAATTCCTGAGACAAACACAGAAGGAAGCACAGCATGGACAAGGTGGGTGCATTCCCTCAGCCTTGTCCTGGGGCTCAGCAGCGGGGGCTTTGGCTGCACATCTGGACACGCCGTGCCCGGCACAGCGGGAAGGGATCCATGGCAGCCTCGCTGCCCCGCTGCTGCTTCCATGCCCTGCAGGGCTATTTCCCAGCCTGGCCTGGCTGCAGCTTCTCCCCAGCCTCTGCAGGAAGGCATTGGGCATCGGCTGAAAGGCAGCCCAAACTGCACCACAGGCCTGAGATCCCCTGCAACTTGCCAGTCTCTGAGCAGATCAGGAGGCACAGCTATTTGGAGGAGGGAGTTTTCTGGCCCAGCCCCAACAGCATGGGAATTTTCCCAATCTTTACGTGTGACTTTTACAAGCATTGCCTCCTGAAGATGCCACCTCCTCAATGGGGAATGTTTCCATGTGATCCAGCTGTGCCTCTTTCTTTTTCAAGTGATAGACCAAAAATCTGTGCAGAAGGAGCCACACCCTGGAGGAATAAGTGGGTTGGTGTCAGGCTCTACTGCAGGAACAAATGTGATGCCAAGCACAGGCACAGGCACAGAAGATAATTGCTGTGGCAGACTCAGCAGGACTCAGCCCTCAGCAGGGCTGTGTGGCAGCAGCTCTTCCCCCAGGGCCTGCCCTTGCACGGCCTGGTAGCAGCCAAAGCTGGATGTGCCTCTGGAGGCTTGGAGGCGTCTGGAGCTCGTTCACAGCCCCAGGGAAAGGGGACTCGTGCACCAACGTCCCTCCTGCTGCAGCTGCTCCAGAGCCGGCCCTGAGTGCCCAGAGGCCCAAGGCACAGGAGCAGCCCCGAGCGGGAGCCCTGCCATGAGCCCAGGGCCAGAGCCAGCCTTGGCTCCCGACTGGGCAGGGGCTGCACTGGGTCCTGTCAGGGCCTGACTCTGTCCCCTGCGCTGGGGGAGCTGTCACGGGGCAGGGAGGGCCAGGGCTGGCACTGGCTGCTCAGGGATGGGTTTGGCCCGTGTCCCTCCTAGCAGCGACTGCCCAAGCAGCTGCGCTGCCCCGGGCTCTCCTCCCGGCCTGCTGGGCTTTGTTGGGTGGCACAGCCTGTGCCAAGGGGCGGCAAGGTGCCTGCAGGCCCCAGCTCTGGGGGAAACGGAGAAGGTCCTGCCCGCATCCTCCATGCTGCCAGCTCAGCAGTGCAGCACAGCACGGGCTCACCCTCCCCATTGCTCCCACAGGTGCAGCCGGCCCCACCACATGTGTTCCTGATTCCCAGAAGGGCCTTGGAAGGGGTTTCTGTAAGGGAACAGGCTGCTGGCTAGGGTGTTACTGGCAGGCCTGCTTGTTTTGGAGCTTATCTTCATGTTCTCCTGCTTTGGAATCGGGTATTCCTGGAAGAGAAATCGGTGAGTGTTTTGTTGCTCTCCCTCTCAAACAGCTTCTTTTGAAAGCCTGGAAAGGAAACATTACCAGTGAGGCTGCAGTGGAGTTGTGGCCAGTCCATGATTGTCCAAAGAACTGCTGAGGGTTCTGCTGCTGCAGAGCATCTGCTGCTTTGTTAGCTTTCATTGGCCTCTTTGCTGGGCCTTGTCCTGGGGGCCCGCTGGGGCTGCAGCCAGTGCTGGCTCCCACTGAGGCTGCCTGGCCAAGAGCAGCCCCAGGGGCACAGGGCAGAGGCAAAGAGCAGGGATGAGATTGCCCTTGAAAGGCAGAGGCGCTCTGGGGCCCACTCCTGGCCAGGGAGCCTGCCCAGAGCCGTCCCCTGCTGGCCGGGGCCTTGAGGGACAGCTGTGCAGCTGGGCCAAGCTGTGCCAGCAGCTCCAGCCGTGCTGGGGAGCCTTGCCAGCTCTGGGCCCTGCTGTGCACGAGGCTCCCTGTGTGCCACTGCCAGCTGGGGCCTCAGCCACCTCCTCTTTCCACAGTTCCACCTCTGGGCAAGAGTTGAAAGACGGTGGCTGCGCCTCACACCCAGAAATCTTGATCGGCTCCTCCAGCAGTAAGAAGGGCCTGGGCAGCCCTCTCAAGAGTTCTGAGAAGAGTACCGCAGAACAGCCATCTATGAGGAAACCTCCTAGGCCCCTGTAGATCCCACTGCCACCTCCTCTCCCCATGTGTATCCCCGAGCTGCCTTCATCCCTTTTTTGATCTTCCTCTGCCCCATCCCAGCCCATTGTTCTTCTAGAGACCCCAGGAGCAGCCCAGCACCCTCCAGCCCCTCCTGAGTCCAACATGTCCCTTCCTTTGCCCCTGAGCTCCCTGGCCCTGCCCTCTAAATAACACTGTAGGTTACACCTCCCTGTGAAAACGCCAATTACTTGATTTTAAAGTTTTAAAAGTTTAATAATAATAAAATGGTTATATAAATAGTAATACAATTAGAGTTAATAATAATTTGGACAATTTGAATTAGGACAATATGAGACAATAGAAACAAAGAGTTATGGATGTCCAGGTACCTTTTTCTGGGCAGCACAAGCCCGAAAAAGGACACCTGTTATCAGAGGATTAACCCTTAAAAACAATAACCTGTTGCATATTCACGTACCTCATACACGATGCATAAATTCCATTCAAATACAGGATTCTGTCTGGTCATCATCAACTACTTCCTCTGAATCCTAACAGTGCTTTCAAGGCGGGAAGAAGTTCATTTCTTCTGATAAGTGGGCAATAAATTCTTTTTCTCTGACAGATTTGTGTGTCCTGTGGCTGCTATCTCGCTGCGAGTCCTTTCTTTAAAAAAAAAGTATCTTACATAGCGTAGTTTCTATTGTAACATTTTTTATAACCTAAAACTATATTTAACACACTACTTAAAAGAATTAATACAGGATTATTTTCTAAACACAACACCTCTAATATTCATTTTAATATTTGCAAAAAGCCAATCATAAAATACTCATTTTTCACACACCCAATCCCCCCCACCCCCACCATGGTAGGTGATGGCCCCTTCTTCTATTGCAATAAAGAGATGGAGCTGTCACCCCAGTGTTCGGGTGGTAGCAGCAGCAAAGCCCACCCGGCAGCATCACTGGCTGAGCTCCGTGCCCAGGAGCAGCCGTGGACGCCCACGGTGTGGGCAGGCAGGAGCCAGGCAGGGGCTGCTGTGAGCAGCGGCGGGGCCCAGAGGGCTGGGGGAGCCCATGCTGAGCGTCCCTGGGCTGAGGGCACATTTCCTTCCCTGGCATCATCTGGGCCTGGACCTCCTCCAGTGGCAAGCCCAGGAAAAGAGGGAAGCCATCAAGAGCATCTCCAGGGTCACAGTCTGCTCAGCAATTCCAGCAGGCAAAACAAAGCTCCTCCCTAATTAATACACACTTGATAGAACCGAATTGATGGGCCATTACCAATCCAGGGTGCTGCACAGGGTCTGCTCCTCTGGACGAGGGCCAGAAGGGAAGGGAAGAAGGGCTGTGTGGCCTTGGGGCCCGATGGGGCTGATGAACAGCCCCAGAGGCACAACAGCCCAGCTGCAGCCACACTTGATTTCCTGGTCAAAACACTCCCGTAAGGCACCTGGGGGCTTTGGAGGCCCCCATAAGGTGCACGAGGGGCTGGGGTGCCTTGTGCGACACACAGGGATATTTTAGGCTCCCTCTGAGGCATGGAGGGCGCTGGGGTCCACTTCAAGTCATGCAAGGGATTTGGAACTCTATGTGAGGCATGCAGGGGGGTTGGGATCTCTCCCAAGGTGTGCAGGGTGCTGGGGTCTCTGCTGAGGCACATGACGGGCTTTTGGGGTCTCATTTCAGATGTGGAGAGGGCTGTGGGTTCTCATAAGCGTCCCGGTGCTTTGCGCCCCTCCTGCTGCACGCAGTGGGGCTGGAGTCTCTGCTGAGGCACGCAGGGGTCGGGGCCCTCCCGCGCTCCCTCCGGGGCCCTCCGGGCCCGTCCGGCTCGGGGCTGCCGCGGCCCAGGGGCAGCCGCCGTGCCGGGACGGCGGTGGCGACGAGCCGAGGCGGAGCTGCCCCGCCGCGTCGCGCTGCACGGGCACGGCACGGGCGGCGCCACAGCCGCGGCCTGCCCTCCTTCGGGGCCGGGGACACACAGGACCGGGCACCGCTCAGCGCCCGAGGGGACGGAACCGATGCCAGAGGAGCCTGGGGAGCCCCGGGCTGGGCCTGGCGCTGCTGCGCCCGGCTCTCCTGTGGCCATCCCGGGCGGCAGGGGCTCGCTCTGGGCCGCGCTCTCCCCGCCCGACGGCGCTCTGGGCGAGCTTCCGGCTCCTGCCACTGCCCTGAGAACGCTGAGGGGCATTCGGGGCCGGGACTGGGCTTGCCAGAGAGAGAATTCATAGGAGACTTGGTTAGGCTTTTTACAAGATTAACTGAGAAACAACTTAAAATCCCTGGCTAGATCGTGTAGTTTAACGCGTGGGGATTCCTTGAAGATGCTTTGTAACTTCCTGTGGTGCCGGGCCAGGCCGGGTCCCAGCGAGCCCCAACACCCAGCAGCTCTTGTTATAAGTAGAAAAAGTTGCCCATTTTTTTAAAAGGTTGCAGAGTTCACAGGTTGGGCCAGTGCCGGGGTGGAGTTCTAATTGTTTGTTGTTGTAATCACCTGTTGTTAATAGTTTTTCGTTAACTACCTGTTGTTGATGGTTGGGAATTCCCCTTTTTTGTCAAATACCCCGCTCTTCCTGGAGAATCGCACCCGGGATGGTGAAGAGGGGACATCGGGGTTGGCATATAAATGAAGAAGCCCCTCACCAAACCTAGCAAAAACCCCTAAAAACAACGAACCAACATGGGATTGAGGGATCGAAGTTATGTCTAGACGTGAGGAACAGAATCCAATCTGCTAGGGCCCTTTTTACCTCTCACCCTAACCTAAAAAGATGTCGGCTAGAAAGAGGACCTCGAATGTCAAACTGAAAAACTAGGGAATCTCCTGATGCTCTTGTGAGGCCGGAAGCCCCAGCTCTGCCTGCAGACCAGACACAGCTGCACTCTTCCTCCTCCTCGGTGCCATTCCTGGGAGGCCTGAGCGCGACCCGTTGGTTTCCCCACCCGAGCTGATTTTTAATAAAGGCCTTAAAAAGAGAAAGATCTCCTGCCTTATTTATTTCAGCTGGGGACTCTCAAGCATAGCCACGCCTGAAGAGGACACGGGACTGGGACAGATGCCCACTCTGGACCTCCAGGACAGCTGGCTATCAGGACCAGAGAAAATCGGCTTGGGACCAGTGATGCAGAGGAGCGCCGGACTGCTGAGAGCGTCCGGCGGCGGGAGTAGGGGGCGAGCAAGTGGAGTGTGAGTGAGACGAGGGCCGGCAGCTCGGACCCTCGGAGCGAGTGGGACCTCCCAGTACCGCGAGGGGCCGGCCAGGAACGGGGGGAAGCGAGTGGGATTGGTGGTTGAGGCGCCTCCTAAGGGGTAGAGAGGGCCCCCCCCCCCGGGTGTGCAGAGGAAATAGTGTGTGAGTGGCACACAACCCAAAAGTCCTGAAAGGGGGAAGTCAGGCAAATCGCAAGTCCGGAGAAGGATTCGGGGCAAGCCCATAAGTCCTGCAGGCAAACTAAGTCCTGACAAAGGAGGTCAGGCACGAGTCTCGGTGGAGGAGGCCAGGGTCTCGAGTTTTTGAAGTCCTGATAATGTAAGTCCTAGCATTAACAAGGGAAATCAGGCAGTTCTTTTTTTTAAAGTCCTGAAGAAAGGAGTCGGGCAAATCTGAGTTTTGGTGGAGGAGGCTGAGACTCCTCAAATAAGATTTTTCTTGTTACCTGTCAGTGTATTTCTTTTTGAGTAAAGGTACCTTTGTGATTTTTTTCTGTTGAGACTCAGAAAATGGGAGGATGTGTAGCAGTGTGTTTTTTAATCGTAATGCCTTTCTAGCAGTTAGTTTTATAATCTTTCCTATTTTGTACTGTTATAGCATATTTTATTATTGATGGATTGTTCCTTTCCCCCTGTGTTATTGGGTTTGCCCTGGCTGTCCATCTCTCCAAAGATCTGCCCCTCTGTTCCCTCTTCCTCCCCTTATTGAATATTAATCCCTCCCCAAGCCTGCCTCTTTCTCTAGAAACTTCCCTATCAATCTTGTGTCCTTCGAAACCCCACTGGTTTGTTTAAGTTATTCTCCACCCCTGCAGTCCCCTATTGATTTAAACATTGTATTCCCTGCCTCGTGTTCCACCCCAATTTCTCCCAATTGGTCTAAGATTGTATCCTTCCCTGAGACCTCCTCCCCTTATAATCTGATGTATGCTTCTGAGTCCGCCTTTCCTGTCACTGAACCTCCAGGAATAAACTTCTTTGGAAACCATACAGAGGGCCTCTCCCTGATCCTAGTCCCTATCCTTGGCACAGTCTGCAGTTCCCCTGAGCCGTAGGGCTGCCGTACCCTGCAGCTGCACCCCGGATTGGGCAGCTTTCTGGGGGCAGCCCAGCTGTGCTGTCGGTGCCGGGAGCTGGTTGGGCAGAAGAAATCCAGCATCGCGGCAAGGATGTAATAGTAAGAAGAGAAGCAAGAGACTGAAGAATATACCCCCACAGTCCCTTAGGTGAACTGCTAGAGAGATGGGATTCTACAGAGGCCATGGAGGTAAGATTAGATAAGGTTAAGATGATTCACTACTGTGTAGAAGTCTGGCCAGAGTTAGATATGCAAGGAGGATGGCCATGGTGTGGGACAGAAGTGTCTTTTGGGGTCTCATTTCAGATGTGTGAGAGGGCTGTGGGCTCTCATAAGCATCTCGGAGCTTTGCGCCCCTCCTGCTGCACACAGTGGGGCTGGAGTCTCTACTGAGGCACGCAGTGGATGTGTCAACAGCTGAGTCACCATCTGACAGCTCGAGAGGATACCGATCCTGAGCAATTATTATATGCAGCTTGTTGGCTAAAGAGTGCTATTGGGGAAGGTGTGTGAATTTGCAAGGTGCAGAAGAAGAAAGAGGGGAATGAAGGAGAGGATGCTGGAGTTAGAGAGATTAGTAGAAGGTGGAACCCCTGGACTATTTGCCTCCTGATGCCCCTCCACCTTATAATCCTCTTCCTTGGGCACCTCAAATGGCAGATCTGGCTTTTCCCCGGCTGCCACCCCATTACCGCCTCCTCTAATTCCTTCTACCTCTTTGGCTTCCTTAGACCCAGTATCTCCCCTGGTGGTCACTCCCTCACCACCCCCTTGGCTCCTCCAGTTGCTTCTGCACCCCCACAAGTGCCTACTCCACCTGTTGCATTCTCCACCCTTCTCCAGCTCCACTGAACACGCACCCAGGCTCCTCTCCCCCTCCTATTGCTGTCCCCTTACCTCCTCTTGGTTGGGACACAAATGCCTCCTTACCTGGCAAACTCTTATCACCGGATACAGCTGTTGACCTACAGAAGGTCCAGGGTAATGCTAATACCCCTCAAAATGAGTAGTTTTGTGTCTGAGGATGGGCCATACTGTGGTACCCGATCCAAGACCTCCAGGGTAGAGAGACTTTTTCCCCTCAGAGAAGTTCCTATGGGAGGAGCAGTGGAAGGTGTTGGCTTTGTGAATGCTCCTCTAACCGCTTCTGAGGTGAGAGGATTCAAGAAGGAGTTAGGGAATTTAGTTGAAGACCCAGTGGACATGGCCAATCAAGTGGATCAATTCTTAGGTCCAAATATCTACACCTGGGGGGACATGAATTCTATTTTAAATATATTATTTTCCCCAGAAGAAGTCCGGATTATTAGAGTTGCTAGCATAAGAATTTAGGAAAAAGAACTGTCCAGGACCCCAAGTGATCATCAGGTGAACAGAAATTGCCACTAACGGATCCCAATTGGAGCCCTAATCAGGAGAAAGGGAAGAAGGTCATGGTACACTACAGGTCTTTGATAATTTGGGGAATCAAAGAGTCAGTTCCCAAAGGAACTAATACCAAATTGGCATTTGAGGGTGCACAAGAAAAGGATGAAACTCCTGCTACTTGGCTTAATCGCCTAAAGCGGAACTTCCAACTGTACTCTAAAAAAGACCCAGACACCCCAGAAGGTGAAGTGCTACTAAAGGTCCAATTTGTTACCAAATCTTGGCCTGATATACGGAGAAAACTGGAAAAGATTGAAGATTGGCAAGAGAAAGAAATTATTGAGAGAAGCATTGAAGGTGCAGTTAAGGAAGGAAGAAGAAAGAGCAAAGGCCAAGGCTAGGATCATGATTGCTGTAGCTAGAGAAAGTGTGGGGGCAAGCAACTCTATCCCACGATCCAAGGTAACAAAAGAGTGGGCGGGTCCACCACCAGGAGTAGGCAAGGATAGGCCAGTACTGTCAGGTACAAGAGAGATGGAGAGACCTCAAGTCCCTTTGAGCGAAAGGCGCTGCTATTATTGCAGAGATATCGGACACTTTAGGAGAGGGTAGGGCTTGTAAAAAGCTCAGTATCGATGAGGCAATAGCCAGGGAACAGGAAGCCTTAGAGGTGACGATTAGGGGTGTCAAGGGCTTTACATTTTAGGGGACCTGATGCAACATCTAGAGGAGCCCTTGGTAAACTTTGAGGTGGGACCCCTAAATGAAGAATTTGAATTTTTGGTTGATACAGGAGCAGATAAGTCCTGTCTCAACAAAGTACCAGAAGGTATAGTAATTGGTAAATATTTTTGTGAGGTATTAGGGGCTGAAGGGAAACCATTTAGAGCCTCAGTGACAGAAGATGTAAAAATATTTGGAAACTCAAGACAGTGTAAAGCTAATTTTATTTACCTGCCTAAACTAGAAAAAAGTTTGTTAGGAAGAGATCTACAGGTTCATTTGGTGGTTGGGATTGTCCCAAGAGAAGAAAGGATGGTGGTACAAATAATGAAGTTGTCCCAAGGGGATTTCTCAGACATAAAACCCGAGGTATGGGCTGAAGGGGGAAAGAAGGGCCTATTGGACATCCCGCGGATAACAATAAAAATGCAAGATGGTGCATCACCCATATGGGTTAAACAGTATCCGATTTCCCTAGAAGGAAAGAAGGGGCTTGCCATAGTTATTGAACAACTGCTGCAAGAGGGAATTTTGGAACCCTGTATGTCATCGCACAATACCCCTATACTGGCAGTTAAGAAAGATGAAGGGAAATATAGGCTGGTACAAGATCTGAAGGAGGTCAGCAAAAGGACCATTGCTAGACATCCAGTTGTGCCCAACCCATATAGTCTTCTAAGCTGAATTCCAAGAGAACATGCTTGGTTCACTGTTACAGATATGAAGGATGCTTTCTGGGCATGTCCTCTGGCAACAGAATGTAGAGATTGGTTTGCCTTTGAATGGGAGGACCCAAGTACAAAAAGGAGACAACAGCTAAGATGGACCTGATTGCCACAAGGGTTCCCCTCTTTGGACAAGCCCTGGAGGGTTTGTTAGAACAGTTTGTTCCTGAAGAGGAAGTACAGATCCTGCGTATGTTGATGACCTGATGATGTCAGGGAAGGGAAAAGATCAGGTCAGAACAACTAGTATTAAGCTTTTGAATTTTCTGGGGGAGAAAGGACTAAAGGTTTCCCAAGAGAAACTACAGTTCGTACAATCAGAAGTAACTTACCTTGGGCACATAATAGGAGAGGGATATAAGAAGTTAAGCCCTGACAGAATTTCAGGTATTTTATCTCTCCAGCTCCAAAAACAAAAAGAGATGTGAGAAAACTCCTGGGCCTGTTTGGATATTGCAAGTTATGTTTGGATCAATACATGCAAAGTGTAAAATTTTTATACAATAGTAAGTTAGTTGAAGGGCCCCCAGCCCTCCGATCAGGCTTAGCCCTCCGATCAGGCTTAGCCCCGAGCAAGGCAGTCCTATCTGGATAGCTCAGTCCCTCTTGGAGACAGAGTGCCTGAATACCCAGTTAGCTCGTAGCCACTGGCTACCCTAAGCAAGCTTAGTGGATTTCAGCTCTTTAGTGATTATCAGCTCTCTTGGATTTCAGCTCTTTGCTTGCTTAGGGCGCCATAGGGCTAGGGGCAGAAGCAGATGCGAGAGAGGAGAAGAAGGGTCCTGGCGGTTCTACAGCGATGGTTTATTGAGGGGTCTGTGAAGGGTTCCAGCGACAGCTCTTCTTCTCCCAAATGGGCTAAAACAGCCCCTTTTTATAGGGTACAAGGAGATCCAAACTTGTCCAATACTAAGGGTTAGAGGGAAAGTGACCTATGGGGTTACAGAGATAAGCTAGGGTTCGAGAGGCGGAAGACAGGAGCTTATTTTGCTGTCTCATCATGACTCAGAAGTTCCTACTGTTAAATCTCAGCCCGCCACAGGGCCCGAGCCAACTCCATGGATCCTGCTACAGTTAGTAGCTCCAGATTCCATAATTTGGACAGCAGAAGACGATCAACAACTGGAGAGCTTAAAAGACAAGTTGTCTTCTGCCCCAGTCCTAAGCTTACCAGACCTCAGAAAGGCTTGGATCTTCTTGTGAGTGCTGAAGGGGGTATAGCCTACTGTGTACTACTAAGAGTAGGGGAGGCTGCAGAAAACCCGTGGCTTACGTCTCCAAATTGTTAGATCCAGTGGCTAGAGGCTCCAGTTTGTATACAAGCAGTAGCAGCTACTGCTATCCTTTTAGAGGAGACTAAAAAACCTTAAAGAAAAATTAATACCTTTCCTACGTTACTAAATAGTGCTGAGCCACACAGGGCTAAGCAGTGTACATAACTCCATTGAAATATATATAATACTAATGAACACAGATGATTCAATAATCACACCTGAATGCCAATCAATCCAGCACAATTCTAGAATGAGCCTATAGAAATATTAAAACAGATTGCCTTACCTTCAACAACAAGAAGTAAGAGAAGATTTACAGACCAGCAAAGCAACTGATCAAGAAGCTTGGCATCATAGATGGCTGTATACACACATCTTTATGAAAAATTGTTTCCTTAGGATTTTCCTCCTGAGAAGCTGAGAGGCCTCAAGAACAAAATGTAAACATTGATTATCTGCTGCTGTAGAATGCAACAGGTGGATCTTTGATTGCCCATGTTGGTTGTTTCTAATTAATGGCCAATCACAGCCCAGCTGGCTCGGACTCTCTGTCTGAGCCACAAACCTTTGTTATCATTCCTTCCTATTCTATTCTTAGCTAGCCTTCTGATGAAATCCGTTCTTCTATTCTTTTAGTATAGTTTTAATGTAATATATATAATAAAATAATAAATCAAGCCTTCTGAAACATGGAGTCAAATCTTCGTCTCTTCCCTCAACTGAGACCCCTGTGAACACCGTCAGGGATGGCTCTTCAAAGGTAGTAGATATAAAAAGAGCTTCCGGTTATGCATCATAGATGGAGAAACTTTACACATTGATGAAAAAGGAAAACTACCCCCAAACTGGTCAGCCCAAAGTTTTGAAATATATGCCCTGAAAAGAGGATTAGATTTACTGGAGGGAGACGGGGAACTATTTATACAGATTCCCAATATGCGTTTGGGATAGTTCACACATTTGGGAAAATATGGGAGGAGCGTGGATATCTAAGCTCAAAAGGAAAAAGCTTAGCCCATGAGAACCTGGTCAGGTCCATATTAGAATCTCTACAGAAATCAACAGAAATAGCAGTAGTCCATATAAAAGGGCACCAAAAAGGAGATAATCTTGAAGTTAGAGGAAACTGACTGGCTGATCAAATAGCAAAGGAAGCAGCTTTAGAACCAGGGGATCCAGTGAAGGTTTTTAAAACAGAAACCACATCTGAGGGGGCAGAAAGAAGAGAGGAACCCATATTTAGTGAAAAAGAATTGAAGGTTATAAAAAATTTAAAGTTACACCAAGGGCAACAAGGGGAGTGGTTAACCTCAGATGGACGGGTGTTTTTAAACAAAGCACTTGCTCGGACAGTGCTAACAGAACTACATAGATTGACCCACTGGGGAGTCCAAGGACTATGTGATCATTTCTTAAGAAATAACCTGTGCATAGGCGTATATGGCCTGGCAAAAGCAATTACAAAAGGATGTTTATTTTATCAAAAAGTAAACCAGAAGGTTATGAGAAAGGTAGCACCCGGAGGGAGGGAATTAGCTCTAAGACCTTTCCAGGACATACAGGTAGATTTCACTGAGATGCCCCCAGTGCAGGGATACAAATATTTACTAGTTATAGTAGATCATCTCACCCACTGGGTGGAAGCCTTCCCGACAAAAAGGGAAACAGCCCAGGTCGTGGCAAGAGTAATCTTGGAGAATATTATCCCCAGATATGGAATGGTGAACACCATAGACTCAGACCGAGGTCCACATTTTGTAGCCCGAACATTGCAAAATATAATCAAAGCTTTAGGAATGAAATGGAGATTACATACTCTGTGGCACCCCCAGAGTTCTGGGCGCGTGGAGCAGATTAACAAAACTCTCAAAAATGTATTGACTAAATTGATCAAAGAAACAAAAAGGAATAGGCTAAAATGTTTGCCCCTGGTGTTTTGCACATCAGAACAAGACCCCGGTCTGATACAGAGATTTCACCCTATGAAATGGTGTTTGGACTGCCATTCTTGTTAACACCCTATAGCACAGGAGACTATTTGGAAGGAGAAAAAGCTACCAGAAAATAGTTAGAAGTCATTAGAAGAGCCCTGGAAGAACTTAGAAAAAGAGGATACCTCCCCCAAACTTCCCCTCTGGACACAAAAGTACATAACATTAACCCAGGAGATTGGATTTTGATAAAATCCTGGAATAGTAGGCCATTAATGCCTAAATTTGAAGGCCCCTTTCAGGTACTGTTCATTGCTAATTCGGCTGTGCAGACCAGAGAAAAGGGTTGGACCCACATCAGGAGAATAAAAGGACCAGTCTCACTCCCGGGCACTGGACAGGATTCAACGTCAGTTTCTCCCTCTGGCATTGGACCAGATTCCACACCACTCTCACCCCCTAATTCAGGACAGGATTCAACCACATCATGAGTTAATTCACCTGAGTATACCATTATAAAACGACCAAAAGACTTAAAGTTGACTCTCAAAAAGAAGAGCCAAAAAGACTGATGAACTGAACAGGAAAGACTATTTAGAGATACCTGAAGTAAGAATCTATTCATAGATTCAGTAAAAAAAATCAGCCACAAACTGAATCTAACTAATTGTTGGGTTTGTGGAAGTACCCAGATGACAAAATTTGGTCATAAGAAGAGATTAGTCTAGGGCTATTGGAAATCTTAAATTGGATACAGAATAACCCAGAATTTAGTGTTACAGAGGTGAAGGGAAAAGAACAATGAGATCTGAAAGCAAGAATAATAAAAGAAAAAAGTATTTTAAGAAAAGGGAAGGGGTACAGTACGCCAGTAAAAAGAATGGCTTGTAAAAGGTATTTAGCAGTAAAGAACTCTGCTACCTGGTGGATCCCAAGAGATCCAAACAGATTTTGGTCTGTTAAAAAAAAAAAAAAGGAACAAGTGCATCCACCATGAAGCATATGAACTTTATGAGTGTGCTGAAAAAGGGATAAACCCTTTTAAGGAATGAAAGAAATTTCTAAATATTAGGAATGCCCAACAGGAACTAAGAACACATTTTGGGGGGCCCCTAAACACCTGTTTTGGATCTGTGGTACTACAGCATACACTAAATTGCCAGAAGACTGGTCTGGCAGTTGCATCATTAGAATGATAAAACCAGCTTTCTTTTTATTACCCAAAGAATCTGGATCAAGTTTAGGAGTTCCTATATATGATGATTTAAGAAAAACCAAACGGAAGAGGCTAAGTGCAATAGAAACTGGGGGAAACCAAAATTGTAAGAGCCAGGTTCAGACCCAAAGAAAAATTACTGAGACTTATGGCCCAGCCACCTGGGCTCAAGATGGGTCCTGGGGTTATTGGACCCCGACATCGATGGTAAACAGAATCATCAGGCTTCAGGCAGTATTAGAGATGAAGAGAGCAATCATTAGAAACCTCTTGAACAAAATAAGAAAACTAGCATATGGAGGTTACCAAGAATGGACTCCTACACATGATTCCAGTTGGTAAGATAACCTATGCACTTTCAAAGGAGATTGGTGGAAAAAAGTAACTTTTTTCACTGTGTGTATACTTGCTGGCTTGCTCAGTTTGCCATGCTTATTTCCCAGCTTAATTAAAATGGTTACATCTGCCGTGCAGACCAACCTAGAGATCTCTAAAGAAATTAACTTGAAGAAACCAGAAAAAGTAATAAAGTTAAGTAACCATGATTACCAGAGTGCTCAAGTGTTCCAGATTGCAAAGCAAGACGAATTCTATTACCCTCTGTATGGCAGCTGTCTTTTGTCAAGTGGGCAGTTTGCCTTATCTCTCTCTCTGAGTGATCACAATCACTCCTCCCTCAGGAGGGGACATCTGCTGATAACAGGCTATTGAATATCACTGCATGACTGATCAGAACTACAGCATCCCAGTGTGAGATGCGCCACCCAGAGGGAGGAGCCAAGCATTCCTACCTGGATATAATCCACAGGTTCTGAGACACCATCACGGCGTTCTCCACTGGATTCCCCAGAGGAACAGCAGCTGCCTCTTCTTCCACTGGATCTTCAGGGGAAGAATATACCCTTTTCTACAGGACCCCCTGCTCCAACTGTGGTAAGCTAGGGACAGGCGTTCGGAAGATTTCGGGCTGTGACGGAAAATTACAGGAATCCTTCTGCCCCCCTCCCCATAGATAAAGATCACCTTGGAATGTAGCCAGACGTGTAGCCCCCCTACCTATGCATGCCAGTAACTTTCCACTCCATACTAACCCTAGAAAGTATAGCCAAACCCCTGTCTGACGTAGAGAAGCCCCTTAGTCCATAAATACCCTCGAGACCCCTCAATAAACGCCTTTAACCGTCCACCACATTGGTGTCAGCGTCCGTTATTAGCCACGAAAGATCCCAAAGAGAAGATCGCAGTGCTGGACTCCGATACCAGGTCATCGCGGCCTTCACAAGAAGGCAACATAGTGGTGCCGAAACCCGGGAACGCCGAGTCCGGGCGACGGGGGAACTCCTGGCCAGGGGACAGCACTCAACGCCGGAACGGCTATAGCAAAGAAGGGGGACGCCCCGGGACCCGCGATTCGTATGGAAGCGATAGCGAAGGTCGTAAGTTTGATATATATGCAATGGGGAATTAAATGTGAGCTCAAGAATTTTAATCTCGCATTGACGAGACTCTTGGAGCTTGGGGTCATTGCTCGACCCATAGATATATTACGCTCTGAGGTGTGGCAGAAATGTACTGTCGCGCTAGCAGAGGACACAAAAGCCACAGGCAGCAGCAAAAGCCTGAAAGCGTGGGGGAAGGCAGAAGCCGCTTTACGCAAAGCATTAGAAGAACAGGAGGCGTGGAACACTGCGCGCTCCTGTCTGTTAATCACGCCGCAGCGGGGGGAGGGGGCGATAACGCGAACCCCCCCCGGTGGCGACCCGATTAAAAAGGGGAAACGCGGGGGCCGGGCGCATCCCATCCCTCCCCGAGCCCAGAGCCCCCGGAGCCCCCGGGAGACCCGCGGACCCCTTCGGGAGACCCGCCGGGGCCCAGACCACCTCCGGAGCCCCCGGGGTGCCCGCGGACCCCTCACCCGTCCCTTCTCCGCCGATAGCCGACTTAGCGCAAGAAGCGGAGGGACTCGCACGGTCCTTTTGAGAGAGGTTGACGGCAGAAGCCCGAAATATCGAGAGGGCTGGCGCGCGGGCGAGCGGCGGAGGGGATCTGCCGCCCTACCCGTTTGAATATGGCGCGGGTGGCCGGGAGGAGGGGCGGAGCCCGCCAGTCCACGGCGGGAAGAACCCGGAGGCACGGCCAGCCGCGAACACGCATGCGCGGGAAACCAGCGCTGAGCCCATGCCCAGCCGGGAGCTGTGGATCCCAGCAGACGCGCATGCGTGGGGGTGCGGCAGAGAGCGGACACTCGCTCGGGAGCCGCACCCACTGATGCCACCATATATGGGAGAGATCCCTCCCTGCGGGAGGCAGGGCGAGCCCAGGGGGCGGGAGCGGCACCGGCAACCGGCACCGGCACGGCACCGCCACCGCCCCGAGGAGGAGCGGGGCCGAAGCCGAACAAAACGGCAGCAGAGACCGGAAGTTCATTGGCAGTCGACTTCCGGCTTTGAAGAGAGCACAACTCTTCGGATAGCTCTACAGAGCCCACCGAGTCCAGCAGCGACTCGGAAGCAGAGAAAACAGAACCAATGCGGTTTCGGACGAAACCGAATGAAACCTTAACACAGTCGAGAATCAGCCCCAATACGAACTCACTGACTGGGGTAAAATCAAAATCGAATGCGCGAGATGGGCACCCGCAGCATCGGTGCATGCCTTCCGGTGAGAATTACAGGACCCCAGGGGAACCAGCAAAGAACATATACTCCCGTTAATTCCAAAGACGTCCAAACAATAGTAAAAGCTATCTCAGAAAAAAGAATTAACTC
>NC_050488.2:1059906-1162406 GCF_012460135.2 Molothrus ater
GGTTCTCATAAGCGTCCCGGTGCTTTGCGCCCCTCCTGCTGCACGCAGTGGGGCTGGAGTCTCTGCTGAGGCACGCAGGGGTCGGGGCCCTCCCGCGCTCCCTCCGGCCTCCGGGCCCGTCGGCTCGGGGCTGCCGCGGCCCAGGGGCAGCCGCCGTGCCGGGACGGCGGTGGCGACGAGCCGAGGCGGAGCTGCCCCCGCCGCGTCGCGCTGCACGGGCACGGCACGGGCGGCGCCACAGCCGCGGCCCTGCCTCCTTCGGGGCCGGGGACACACAGGACCGGGCCCCGCTCAGCGCCCGAGGGGACGAACCGATGCCAGAGGAGCCTGGGGAGCCCCGGCTGGGCCTGGCGCTGCACGCCCGCTCTCCTGTGGCCATCCCGGCGGCAGGGGCTCGCTCTGGGCCGCGCTCTCCCCGCCCGACGGCGCTCTGGGCGAGCTTCCGGCTCCTGCCACTGCCCTGAGAACGCTGAGGGGCATTCGGGGCCGGGACTGGGCTTGCCAGAGAGAGAATTCATAGGAGACTTGGTTAGGCTTTTTACAAGATTAACTGAGAAACAACTTAAAATCCCTGGCTAGATCGTGTAGTTTAAACGCGTGGGGATTCCTTGAAGATGCTTTGTAACTTCCTGTGGTGCCGGGCCAGGCCGGGTCCCAGCGAGCCCCAACACCCAGCAGCTCTTGTTATAAGTAGAAAAAGTTGCCCATTTTTTTAAAGGTTGCAGAGTTCACAGTTGGGCCAGTTGCTGCCGGGGTGGAGTTCTAATTGTTGTTGTTGTAATCACCTGTTGTTAATAGTTTTTCGTTAACTACCTGTGTTGATGGTTGGGAATTCCCCTTTTTGTCAAATACCCCGCTCTTCCTGGAGAATCGCACCCGGATGGTGAAGAGGGACATCGGGTTGGCATATAAATGAAGAAGCCCCTCACCAAACCTAGCAAAAACCCCTAAAAACAACGAACCAACATGGATTGAGGGATCGAAGTTATGTCTAGACGTGAGGAACAGAATCCAATCTGCTAGGGCCCTTTTTACCTCTCACCCTAACCTAAAAGATGTCGGCTAGAAAGAGGACCTCGAATGTCAAACTGAAAAACCAGGGAATCTCCTGATGCTCTTGTGAGGACGGAAGCCCCAGCTCTGCCTGCAGACCAGACACAGCTGCACTCTTCCTCCTCCTCGGTGCCATTCCTGGAGCAGCGGCAGAGTAAGCATGACCTGTCAGTTCTCCCCACCTGAGCTGATTTTTAATAAAGGCATTAAAAAGAGAAAGATCTCCTGCTTATTTATTTCACTCTCATGTATGCAGGACGGCTGGGATCAGGGAGACGAGTCAACATCCCTCCAGCTGGCCGCTCTGCCTGCAGGGTGTCACGCAACAGCAATGTTCCAGCAAGAACAGGCATTTTTACATCCTCAGCACCACGTGCTCTTGTGGTCCTGGTCGTGGATCAGAGAGAAAAGCCAAATGTGACAGACTAAACTTGACTTTAGGAGAGGGATGGCTCAGCAGAGGGCCTGGGGAGCTGTGGTGCCAGCCAGTGACC
Source organism: Molothrus ater (assembly GCF_012460135.2). NCBI lineage: Eukaryota > Metazoa > Chordata > Aves > Passeriformes > Icteridae > Molothrus > Molothrus ater. The sequence continues at coordinate 1,061,454 of NC_050488.2, forward strand.
GGGCACTCGGACACAGCAGGAATACCCCAGACTGTCACACTTCAGCTGGGAGGGTATCAAAGCCCAGGGGTTCTTTGCTCAGGGTCCCCAGAGGCACCAGCTCAAGCTGCCACTGTTCTACCACGATAAAATTGTTTTAAGGATCCAGAGGTCTGACACTCTGCTATGGAGGACATTCCACATTTCAGTCTTTTGGGCATTTAGGAGCTTTTGATTTTGCTTTGCACCCAAGAAAAACAAATCTCCAAATGTGCACAAATAACTCCTTTAGCATTTCCTCCTTTTATTTGCAGCTGATTTTTACATTGTTCTCTGCTACCTTGTCCTCGTCTTTCCAAAATTCCTGTGCCTATTCAAGCCCTACCTTGGTGCACACATTTTGTTTAGTTCTGTAGTGATTTATCTCCAGCAATCCTGCCGACCACGCCCATTTCAATGTTGCAAAAACCTAACTCGGGGCTGCAGTATGTGAATCACACTCTGGTGTGGGAGATGGCAGAGCACCAGAGCAGGCCCTGAAGAAGGGACATTCAGGGGATTAGCGAAGTGACTGTCGGAACCCAGGCTAACTCTTAGAACTCTGGCACCACAGCAGGAGTGGGGAACTACCTCAGGACAGGGATTTACCAGAGGCAGAACCTTTAGAGCCACTTGCTCTACTGTGCCAGACATGAGCCACGATGGGAGACCAGGCAAAGGAGAAAGGAGGAGGCCCTCTGAGGTTCTACAAGGAAGAGTTTATTCCAAGTGAAAGAAATAGGATAAAAAGCCCCAAGATTTATTGTACAAGGGGTTTTATACAGATACAAGTCAGGGGGTGGATACAAACAGCTGACCGATAGGGAATCCTCAAGGGAGCAGTGAGGGATTAGTCAAGTGTCTGGGGCCATTGGGGAAGGAGGGTGGAGAGAATGGGTCACATGGGCCAATGGCGCTTCCAGGAATAGGGGTGTTGCATTCCAAAGGGGTGCTCCAGTCAGAGATTGGCCTGAAGGTTCGGGAACCAAGGGGCTGGGGTGCCATGACAGGCAGGGAAAGAGCTGCAAAAAGGGGCGGGAATGGCATGAGGGACAATTTTGAGGGAGGGTAAAACCCATGGGTAAACCAACACAGGGAAAACGTGCAGGTACAACAGAATGAACCACTTAAAAAGGAATCAATAAAATAAATTCAAACTATAACAATCAAGAGCATCTTCAGCGACAGAGCCTGACCGACCAGCAATGTAAGCAGGAAAAACAAAAGTTTTGCTGAGCAATGGCCCTTTGATGAAGCAAAACATTTACAATCAGGGCAGTCCATTTGTACAGATGGGGGCACACTCTAGGGGTACAGCTGAGGCCATGAGGTCACAGCAGGCTCAGGGGTCACAGCAGGCTGAGGTCACAGTTGGCTCTGAGGTCACAGAGGTCCCAGACCCGGTGGTTGCACAGCAGCACGAGGAGAGAGCAGTCAGTCCTTGAGCACAACTGTTGTGGCAGCAGCGGCGGTGGCAGCAGTGGTGCTGCCATTGGGACAGCGGTGGCAGGACAGCGGTGGCAGCAAGAGCTGCGGGACTGGCAGAGGGCAAGGCACCATGGCCCTTGCTCTGCGCCTCTTCCTCCTGCTCCTCCTGGCCGTGGCCCTGCCTGCCAGGGCTGCCCAGGCTGCTCCGCTGCAAGCGCGGCAAGCAGGTGAGCCGGCAGCCTGGCTCCCCTTTGCCGGGACAGCGCTCCCTGCTCCCCGGGAAGCGCTGGGGATGGTTTTCCCCAGGCCTTTAGGGAGGGTTTCCTCTGGGGGAGGGAGAGAGCCCCCTTGGGCCCCTGGGCAGCCCCTGTTTCCTCTCCAGGGATGTGTCACAGGGCCTACAAAGAGGGTGGAGAGTGGCCAGGAGCCAGCCCAGAGCTCCCCAGGCCCCTGTGCAGTTTGGCCTTGTCCATTCACACCTGGCTCCCATAGCCTTACCCAACCCCCTTGCAGTGCCCAGTTCCTAGAGGCAGAAGGGGATCCCAGCACACCAAGGAAATGGTTCAGGTTTTTGCTCCATTCTAGATGTGGATCATGACTTGGAGGATTTGGAAGTCCTGGTGAATGACACTTTGAATGTCATGGAGAATGCCAGAGGCAAGTTCTGAATTTCCCTTTTTACTGGCAGAATAATCAATGCCCATGTGGCAAGAGCTCACCCATCTGCCATTTTAACGTTAAGTCAGGGCTGAAGAATTCTGAAAACCTTGCCCTGCTCCCTTCTGGAGCCCTGTGTGATGGCACAGGATCGCTGTCAGTGGGAGGAAGGAGCATTTACCTGTCCATCCTCCTCCCATGAGCAATGCCAGTGTGTCCTTCCGTGTGCTCTGTGCAGCCACGGAGAAGAGCAGGGAGGGTTGGGGCCGGGGCCAGGGCTGTGCCCCAGGGCAGAGTCTTGCCTGCAGCCTGAGGATCTCCTACAGTGCCACGGGAGCTGTTCTGTCCTGCCTTTCTTTGCAGCTGAACCTGTTGCTGAAGGTGATCTGGCTTCCCAACCCACATCCATGACTGAGCCCCTGGGAGATGGTGAGGGTAGGTCAAGGCCTTTCCCCTGGGAGAGCTGCCAGCTCAGAGCCCAAAGCTCGGCCAGGGGGGCATGGCTGCAGGTGCCAGGACAGAGCCATGCACGTGTGTGCCCTCGCCCTGCGCGATCCCCTCACCGCTCCTGCGGCTCAGTGGTGCCTGTGCAGCTGAGCAGAGATGGCAGAAGCTTCTGTGGCTGTTGAGTTACAGGGGTGTCTGCAGGGAGGACTTCTCCATCAGCTCGGCTGGATTCTTGGCACCAGCCCAGCTCCCATCGCAGGGGTGAGTAGTGTGTCCCTGCTGACCCCACAGGCCGAGCCCTGCTTTTGTGGCATCCATTCATGGGAAATGGAAATATTGTGCTCTAAGGTCCTCCGACAGGGAAGATCAAAGACAGAACAAACAAGATATCCCTGGAATCATCTGAACACATGAAGGAAATGCTGAAGAAAATACGTCAGAGAGGACAAGGTGAGAGTATTTCCCTCAGCATTGCCCTGGGGCTCAGCAGCCGGGGGCTTTGGCTGCACATCTGGACACGCCGTGCCCGGCACAGCGGGAAGGGATCCATGGCAGCCTGGCTGCCCCACTGCTGCTTCCATGCCCTGCAGGGCTGTTTCCCAGCCTGGCCTGGCTGCAGCTTCTCCCCAGCCTCTGCAGGAAGGCATTGGGCATCGGCTGACAGGCAGCCCAAACTGCACCACGGGCCATGCACACCCTGCACATCCCCTGCAATTTCCCTGTCTCCGGGCAGATCAGGTGTAAGGGTTGTTTGGAGATGGGACCAGTCGGGGACAGTCCCAAAATCCAGGGTGTTTTCTGATCCTTATCCGTGCCTTTCGCAACTATTGCCCCCTGAAGTTGTCACCTTCCCCATTCCCAGTGAGGAATGATCCCATCTGATCCCGCTGTCTCTTTTCCATTCTCCAGAAATGAAAGGAGAGCCTGTGCTGAAAGCCGAGTTTCCTGCAGGAAGCAGTGATTCTGTGCCAGCCTCTGCTGCAGGAAGGGAGGCGATGCCAGGCCCAGTCCCAGGAGGTAATTGCTGTGCCTCTGGGCCTGAGCCCTGCTGAGGCTTGAGCTGCCCTCTCTGCTGCTTGGCACTGCTGGCACAGCCCAGACAAGACAGGCACAGCCCAGAGGAATTATCCTGAGCAGGCTCAGGGCACTCGGGTACTGAGCTGTCCTGCTGGGCTCCCGCCGTGGGAGACACGTCCCGAAACCTGGGAGCGGCTGCACGGGGTGCCCATGGTGGGGAAAGGGCAGAGGGACAGAGCAAGGCTCCAGTGTGGCCTGAGAGGGCCTGGCCATGTGCCCTTGAGAAATGGGCAGTGTCCCAGCAGAAGGAGGGCAGGAGGGACAGAGGGAGGCAGGGATAGCTGTGGCACTGCCTGCTGCAGTTTTCCTCTGGGCTTTAGTGAGGATTTCCTCTGTGTGTGAGGGAGAGCCCCGAGGGCCCTGGGCTGCTCCAGCTGCCCCATCAGGGACATTGCACAAGGTCTGCAAAGAGGGTGGAGAGTGACCAGGAGCCAGCCCAGAGCTCCCCAGGCCCCTGTGCAGCTTTGGCCATGTCCATTCACATCTGGCTCCCACAGCCTTACCCAACCCCCTTGCAGTGCCCATTTCCCAGAGGCAGAAGGGATCCCAGAACGCCCTGAAAAATGTTCTCATCTGTGCTCTGTTCTAGATGAGGTTGCTGGGAAGGCTTCTCCATTCGATTGGCTGAATAAAGTTTTGAAGCCCTTGGAGCCTCCTGCAGGTATGTTCTCACTGTCCCACCAAGGAGTAATCTTTGATATTGACTGGCAGAAACAAGGTGACAGAAGCTTCTGTGGCTGTTGAGTTATAGGTGCTTCTGCAGGGAGGACTTTTCAAGCTCCTTTGCTGGTTCCAGCACACAAGCCCAGCTCCCATCGCAGGGGTGAGTAGTGTGTCCCTTCTGACCCCACAGGCTGAGCCCTGATTTTGTGGCATCCATTCATGGGAACTACTTTCTATTAAGGTCCTCCAAGAGGGAAGAACAAACCTAGAGGCGAGAAGAAATCGCTTGAGTCAAACGACATCTGGAAACAAATAGTGGAGGAACTGCACAAAGGGAATGGTGAGAGCATTTCCCTCAGCCTTGTCCTGGGGCTCAGCAGCCGGGGGCTTTGGCTGCACATCTGGACACGCCGTGCCCGACACAGCAGGAAGGGATCCATGGCAGCCTGGCTGCCCTGCTGCTGCTTCCATGCCCTGCAGGGCTGTTTCCCAGCCTGGCCTGGCTGCAGCTTCTCCCCAGCCTCTGCAGGAAGGCATTGGGCATCAGCTGACAGGCAGACCAAACTGCAACAGATCCTGAGATCCCCCACAATATCCTGGTCTCCAGATTAGGAAAGGGTGGTGGTTTGGAGCAAGGAGTGCTCTGACCCAGCCCCAATAACCTGGCCATTTTCCTGGTCTTTAAGATATATTGCCTCCTGTAGATGCCACCACCCAAATAGCGAACAGTTCCATCTGATGCAGCTGTCTCTCTTCCTTTCTCAAGAGATGGACATAGAGGTTCTGTGGAAGGCAGCATTTCCTGAAGGAAGCAGTTGCTCTTCGTTGCCAGCCCCTGCTGCAGGAAGGAAGGCAATGCCAGACACAGGCACAGGTATAGGAGGTAATTGCTGTGCTGGGCTCATCCCTTGGCAGGGCTCTGTGGCAGCAGCTCTTCCCCCAGGGCCTGCCCTTGCACGGCCCGGCAGCAGCCAAAGCTGGAGGCGCCTCTGGAGGCTTGGAGGCGTCTGGAGCTCATTCACAGCCCCGGGGAATGGGGACTCGTGCACCAACGTCCCTCCCGCTGCGGCTGCTCCGGAGCCGGCCCTGAGTGCCCAGAGGCCCAAGGCACAGGAGCAGCCCCGAGCGGGAGCCCTGCCGCGAGCCCAGGGCCAGAGCCAGTCCTGGCACACAAAGGAAACCGTTCTCATCTTGGTTTGCTTCCAGACTGGGATACTGGGAAGGCTTCTCCATTAACCTGGAGGTTTGAAATTTTGAAGCCCACTGAGGGTTCTGCAGGTACGTTCTCACCGTCCCACCAAGACGTAATCATTGACAAGTTGGCAAGAACCAGGTGACAGAAGCTTCTGTGGCTGTTCAGTTACAGATGTGACTGCAAGGAGAACTTCACCAACTCCTGGGCTGGATAGTGCTCACCAACCCAGCTCCCATCACAGGGGTGAGTAATGTGTCCCTGCTGGCCCGACAGGCTGAGCCCTGCTTTTGTGGCATCCATTCATGGGAAATGAAACTACTTTCTGTCAAGATTCTCCAACAGGGAAGCCCAAACATACGACAGACAAGAAATTCCAGAAGCCATTTGAAGTCATGCGGCAAATGCTGAAGGAAATGCTGCAGGGAGGACAAGGTGGGTGCATTCCCTCAGCCTTGCCCTGGGGCTCAGCAGCCGGGGGCTTTGGCTGCACATCTGGACACGCCGTGCCCGGCACAGCGGGAAGGGATCCATGGCAGCCTCGCGGCCCCGCTGCTGCTCCCATGCCCTGCAGGGCTGTTTCCCAGCCTGGCCTGGCTGCAGCTTCTCCCCAGCCTCTGCAGGAAGGCATTGGGCATCGGCTGAAAGGCAGACCAAACTGGACCACGGGCGAGGCACACCCTGAGATCCCCTGCAATTTCCCTGTCTCTGAGCAGATCAAGAGGCACAGTTGTTTGCACAAGGGAGTGCTCTGGCCCAGTCCCAAGAGCCTGGACCTTTTCTTGATTCTTATCCATGTCCTTGACAAGCATTGCCTCCTGAGATGCACCCTCCCCAATGGGAAACAGCCCCATCTGATCCAGTGTCACTTTTCCTTTCTCCAGAGGTGGATGGAGAGGCTGTGCTGAAGGCGGCATTTCCCATAGGAAGCAATGATTCTGTGCCAGCCTCTGCTGCAGGAAAGGAGGCGATGCCAGGCACAGTCACAGGAGGTAATTGCTGTGCCTCTGGGCCTGAGCCCTGCTGAGGCTTGAGCTGCCCTCTCTGCTGCTTGGCACTGCGGGCACAGCCCAGACAAGACAGGCACAGCCCAGAGGAATTATCCTGAGCAGGCTCAGGGCACTCGGGTACTGAGCTGTCCTGCTAGGGCTCCCGCCGTGGGAGACACGTCCCGAAACCTGGGAGCGGCTGCACGGGGTGCCCACGGTGGGGAAAGGGCAGAGGGACAGAGCAAGGCTCCAGTGTGGCCTGAGAGGGCCTGGCCATGTGCCCTTGAGAAATGGGCAGTGTCCCAGCAGAAGGAGGGCAGGTGGGACACAGGGAGGCAGGGATAGCTGTGGCACTGCCTGCTGCAGTTTTCCCCAGGGCTTTAGTGAGGATTTCCTCTGTGTGTGTGACGGAGAGAGCCCCCAGGGCCCTGGGCTACTCCAGCCGCCCCTTCCAGGGATGTGTCACAGAGCGTGCAAAGAGGGTGGAGAGTGGCCAGGAGCCAGCCCAGAGCTCCCCAGGCCCCTGTGCAGTTTGGCCTTGTCCATTCACACCTGGCTCCCACAGCCTTACCTGACCCCCTTGCAGTGCTCATTTCCCAGAGGCAGAAGGGGATCCCAGTACACCATGGAAATGGTTCTGATCTGTGCTCCCTTCTAGATTGGAATCGTGACATGGATTATTTGGAAGCCCTGCTGGAAAATGGCTTGGAATTCCTTGAAGATGCTGGAGGCAAGTTCTCAGTGTGCCTTTCCTGAGAGAATAATCAGTGTCCATGTGGCAAGAGCTCACTCGCCTTCCATTACCCTCAACATAATCTCATGGTTGAAGGAATCTGGAATTCTTGACCTGCTCCCTTCTGGAGCCCTAAGTGATCCCACAGGATCGCTGTCAGTGGGAGGAAGGAGCATTTACCTGTCCATCCTCCTCCCGTGTGCAATGGCAGTGTGTCCTTCCGTGTGCTCTGTGCAGCCACGGAGAAGAGCAGAGAGGGCAGGGGCCAGGGCCAGGGCTGTGCCCCGGGACTGAGCCTTGCCTGCAGCCTGAGGATCTCCTCCAGTGCCACGGGAGCTGTTCTGTCCTGCCTTTCTTTGCAGCTGAACCTGTTGCTGAAGGTGATCTGGCTTCCCAACCCACGTCCATGACTGAGCCCCTGGGAGATGGTGAGGGTAGGTCAAGGCCTTTCCCCTGGGAGAGCTGCCAGCTCAGAGCCCAAAGCTCGGCCAGGGGGGCATGGCTGCAGGTGCCAGGACAGAGCCATGCACGTGTGTGCCCTCGCCCTGCGCCATCCCCTCACGGCTCCTGCGGCTCAGTGGTGCCCGTGCAGCTGAGCAGAGATGGCAGAAGCTTCTGTGGCTGTTGAGTTACAGGAATGTCTGCAGGGAGGACTTCTCCATCAGCTCGGCTGGATTCTTGGCACCAACCCAGCTCCCATCGCAGGGGTGAGTAGTGTGTCCCTGCTGACCCCACAGGCTGAGCCCTGCTTTTGTGGCATCCATTCATGGGAAATGGAACTACTTTCTCTTAAGGTCCTCCAAAAGGAAAGACCCATGGTACTGCAGCCAAAACATCTCTTGACTCAAATGAATTCCTGAGACAAACACAGAAGGAAGCACAGCATGGACAAGGTGGGTGCATTCCCTCAGCCTTGTCCTGGGGCTCAGCAGCCGGGGGCTTTGGCTGCACATCTGGACACGCCGTGCCCGGCACAGCGGGAAGGGATCCATGGCAGCCTGGCTGCCCCGCTGCTGCTTCCATGCCCTGCAGGGCTGTTTCCCAGCCTGGCCTGGCTGCAGCTTCTCCCCAGCCTCTGCAGGAAGGCATTGGGCATCGGCTGAAAGGCAGCCCAAACTGCACCACAGGCCTGAGATCCCCTGCAACTTGCCAGTCTCTGAGCAGATCAGGAGGCACAGCTATTTGGAGGAGGGAGTTTTCTGGCCCAGCCCCAACGGCATGGGAATTTTCCCAATCTTTACGTGTGACTTTTACAAGCATTGCCTCCTGAAGATGCCACCTCCTCAATGGGGAATGTTTCCATGTGATCCAGCTGTGCCTCTTTCTTTTTCAAGTGATAGACCAAAAATCTGTGCAGAAGGAGCCACACCCTGGAGGAATAAGTGGGTTGGTGTCAGGCTCTACTGCAGGAACAAATGTGATGCCAAGCACAGGCACAGGCACAGAAGATAATTGCTGTGGCAGACTCAGCAGGACTCAGCCCTCAGCAGGGCTGTGTGGCAGCAGCTCTTCCCCCAGGGCCTGCCCTTGCACGGCCTGGTAGCAGCCAAAGCTGGAGGTGCCTCTGGAGGCTTGGAGGCGTCTGGAGCTCGTTCACAGCCCCGGGGAAAGGGGACTCGTGCACCAACGTCCCTCCTGCTGCGGCTGCTCCGGAGCCGGCCCTGAGTGCCCAGAGGCCCAAGGCACAGGAGCAGCCCCGAGCGGGAGCCCTGCCATGAGCCCAGGGCCAGAGCCAGCCTTGGCTCCCGACTGGGCAGGGGCTGCACTGGGTCCTGTCAGGGCCTGACTCTGTCCCCTGCGCCTGGGGGAGCTGTCACGGGGCAGGGAGGGCCAGGGCTGGCACTGGCTGCTCAGGGATGGGTTTGGCCCGTGTCCCTCCTAGCAGCGACTGCCCAAGCAGCTGCGCTGCCCCCGGGCTCTCCTCCCGGCCTGCTGGGCTTTGTTGGGTGGCACAGCCTGTGCCAAGGGGCGGCAAGGTGCCTGCAGGCCCCAGCTCTGGGGGAAACGGAGAAGGTCCTGCCCGCATCCTCCATGCTGCCAGCTCAGCAGTGCAGCACAGCACGGGCTCACCCTCCCCATTGCTCCCACAGGTGCAGCCGGCCCCACCACATGTGTTCCTGATTCCCAGAAGGGCCTTGGAAGGGGTTTCTGTAAGGGAACAGGCTGCTGGCTAGGGTTACTGGCAGGCCTGCTTGTTTTGGAGCTTATCTTCATGTTCTCCTGCTTTGGAATCGGGTATTCCTGGAAGTGAAATCGGTGAGTGTTTTGTTGCTCTCCCTCTCAAACAGCTTCTTTTGAAAGCCTGGAAAGGAAACATTACCAGTGAGGCTGCAGTGGAGTTGTGGCCAGTCCGTGATTGTCCAAAGAACTCTGCTGAGGGTTCTGCTGCTGCCCAGAGCTTTCATTGGCCTCTTAATTGCTGGGCCTTGTCCTGGGGGCCCGCTGGGGCTGCAGCCAGTGCTGGTGCCCACTGAGGCTGCCTGGCCAAGAGCAGCCCCAGGGGCACAGGGCAGAGGCAAAGAGCAGGGACGAGATTGCCCTTGAAAGGCAGAGGCGCTCTGGGGCCCACTCCTGGCCAGGGAGCCTGCCCAGAGCCGTCCCCTGCTGGCCGGGGCCTTGAGGGACAGCTGTGCAGCTGGGCCAAGCTGTGCCAGCAGCTCCAGCCGTGCTGGGGAGCCTTGCCAGCTCTGGGCCCTGCTGTGCACGAGGCTCCCTGTGTGCCACTGGCAGCTGGGGCCTCAGCCACCTCCTCTCTCCACGGTTCCACCTCTGGGCAAGAGTTGAAAGACGGTGGCTGCGCCTCACACCCAGAAATCTTGATCGGCTCCTCCAGCAATAAGAAGGGCCTGGGCAGCCCTCTCAAGAGCTCTGAGAAGAGTACCCCAGAACAGCCATCTATGAGGAAACCTCCTAGGCCCCTGTAGATCCCACTGCCACCTCCTCTCCCCATGTGTATCCCCGAGCTGCCTTCATCCCTTTTTTGATCTTCCTCTGTCCCGTCCCAGCCCATTGCTGAGTTCTTCTAGGGACCCCAGGAGCAGCCCAGCAACCTCCAGCCCCTCCTGAGTCCAACATGTCCCTTCCTTTGCCCCCGAGCTCCCTGGCCCTGCCCTCTAAATAACACTGTAGGTTACACCTCCCTGTGAAAACGCCAGTTACTTGATTTTAAAGTTTTAAAAGTTTAATAATAATAAAATGGTTATATAAATAGTAATACAATTAGAGTTAATAATAATTTGGACAATTTGAATTAGGACAATATGAGACAATAGAAACAAAGAGTTATGGATGTCCAGGTACCTTTTTCTGGGCAGCACAAGCCCGAAAAAGGACACCTGTTATCAGAGGATTAACCCTTAAAAACAATAACCTGTTGCATATTCACGTACCTCATACATGATGCATAAATTCCATTCAAATACAGGATTCTGTCTGGTCATCATCAACTACTTCCTCTGAATCCTAACAGTGCTTTCAAGGCGGGAAGAAGTTCATTTCTTCTGATAAGTGGGCAATAAATTCTTTTTCTCTGACAGATTTGTGTGTCCTGTGGCTGCTATCTCGCTGCGAGTCCTTTCTTTAAAAAAAAAGTATCTTACATAGCGTAGTTTCTATTGTAACATTTTTTATAACCTAAAACTATATTTAACACACTACTTAAAAGAATTAATACAGGATTATTTTCTAAACACAACACCTCTAATATTCATTTTAATATTTGCGAAAAGCCAATCATAAAATACTCATTTTTCACACACCCCAATCCCCCCCACCCCCACCATGGTAGGTGATGGCCCCTTCTTCTATTGCAAAAAAGAGATGGAGCTGTCACCCCAGTGTTCGGGTGGTAGCAGCAGCAAAGCCCACCCGGCAGCAGCACAGGATGAGCTCCATGGCCAGGAGCAGCCGTGGATGGCCACGGTGTGGACAGGCAGGAGCCAGGCAGGGGCTGCTGTGAGCAGCGGTGGGGCCCAGAGGGCTGGGGGAGCCCATGCTGAGCGTCCCTGGGCTGAGGGCACATTTCCTTCCCTGGCATCATCTGGGCCTGGAGCTCCTCCAGTGGCAAGCCCAGGAAAAGAGGGAAGCCATCAAGAGCATCTCCAGGGTCACAGTCTGCTCAGCAATTCCAGCAGGCAAAACAAAGCTCCTCCCTAATTAATACACACTTGATAGAACCGAATTGATGGGCCATTACCAATCCAGGGTGCTGCACAGGGTCTGCTCCTCTGGACGAGGGCCAGAAGGGAAGGGAAGAAGGGCTGTGTGGCCTTGGGGCCCGATGGGGCTGATGAACAGCCCCAGAGGCACAACAGCCCAGCTGCAGCCACACTTGATTTCCTGGTCAAAACACTCGGCGGAGCTGCCCTGAGCTTTCCCGTAAGGCACCTGGGGGCTTTGGAGGCCCCCATAAGGTGCACGAGGGGCTGGGGTGCCTTGTGCGACACACAGGGATATTTTAGGCTCCCTCTGAGGCATGGAGGGCGCTGGGGTCCACTTCAAGTCATGCAAGGGATTTGGAATTCTATGTGAGGCATGCAGGGGGGTTGGGATCTCTCCCAAGGTGTGCAGGGTGCTGGGGTCTCTGCTGAGGCACATGACGGGCTTTTGGGGTCTCATTTCAGATGTGGAGAGGGCTGTGGGTTCTCATAAGCGTCCCGGTGCTTTGCGCCCCTCCTGCTGCACGCAGTGGGGCTGGAGTCTCTGCTGAGGCACGCAGGGGTCGGGGCCCTCCTGCGCTCCCTCCGGGGCCCTCCGGGCCCGTCCGGCTCGGGGCTGCCGCGGCCCAGGGGCAGCCGCCGTGCCGGGACGGCGGTGGCGACGAGCCGAGGCGGAGCTGCCCCGCCGCGTCGCGCTGCACGGGCACGGCACGGGCGGCGCCACAGCCGCGGCCCTGCCTCCTTCGGGGCCGGGGACACACAGGACCGGGCACCGCTCAGCGCCCGAGGGGACGGAACCGATGCCAGAGGAGCCTGGGGAGCCCCGGGCTGGGCCCTGGCGCTGCACGCCCGGCTCTCCTGTGGCCATCCCGGGCGGCAGGGGCTCGCTCTGGGCCGCGCTCTCCCCGCCCGACGGCGCTCTGGGCGAGCTTCCGGCTCCTGCCACTGCCCTGAGAACGCTGAGGGGCATTCGGGGCCGGGACTGGGCTTGCCAGAGAGAGAATTCATAGGAGACTTGGTTAGGCTTTTTACAAGATTAACTGAGAAACAACTTAAAATCCCTGGCTAGATCGTGTAGTTTAACGCGTGGGGATTCCTTGAAGATGCTTTGTAACTTCCTGTGGTGCCGGGCCAGGCCGGGTCCCAGCGAGCCCCAACACCCAGCAGCTCTTGTTATAAGTAGAAAAAGTTGCCCATTTTTTTAAAAGGTTGCAGAGTTCACAGGTTGGGCCAGTTGCTGCCGGGGTGGAGTTCTAATTGTTTGTTGTTGTAATCACCTGTTGTTAATAGTTTTTCGTTAACTACCTGTTGTTGATGGTTGGGAATTCCCCTTTTTTGTCAAATACCCCGCTCTTCCTGGAGAATCGCACCCGGGATGGTGAAGAGGGGACATCGGGGTTGGCATATAAATGAAGAAGCCCCTCACCAAACCTAGCAAAAACCCCTAAAAACAACGAACCAACATGGGATTGAGGGATCGAAGTTATGTCTAGACGTGAGGAACAGAATCCAATCTGCTAGGGCCCTTTTTACCTCTCACCCTAACCTAAAAGATGTCGGCTAGAAAGAGGACCTCGAATGTCAAACTGAAAAACTAGGGAATCTCCTGATGCTCTTGTGAGGACGGAAGCCCCAGCTCTGCCTGCAGACCAGACACAGCTGCACTCTTCCTCCTCCTCGGTGCCATTCCTGGGAGCAGCGGCAGAGTAAGCATGACCTGTCAGTTCTCCCCACCTGAGCTGATTTTTAATAAAGGCATTAAAAAGAGAAAGATCTCCTGCCTTATTTATTTCACTCTCATGTATGCAGGACGGCTGGGATCAGGGAGACGAGTCAACATCCCTCCAGCTGGCCGCTCTGCCTGCAGGGTGTCACGCAACAGCAATGTTCCAGCAAGAACAGGCATTTTTACATCCTCAGCACCACGTGCTCTTGTGGTCCTGGTCGTGGATCAGAGAGAAAAGCCAAATGTGACAGACTAAACTTGACTTTAGGAGAGGGATGGCTCAGCAGAGGGCCTGGGGAGCTGTGGTGCCAGCCAGTGACCGGGCACTCGGACACAGCAGGAATACCCCAGACTGTCACACTTCAGCTGGGAGGGTATCAAAGCCCAGGGGTTCTTTGCTCAGGGTCCCCAGAGGCACCAGCTCAAGCTGCCACTGTTCTACCACGATAAAATTGTTTTAAGGATCCAGAGGTCTGACACTCTGCTATGGAGGACATTCCACATTTCCAGTCTTTTGGGCATTTAGGAGCTTTTGATTTTGCTTTGCACCCAAGAAAAACAAATCTCCAAATGTGCACAAATAACTCCTTTAGCATTTCCTCCTTTTATTTGCAGCTGATTTTTACATTGTTCTCTGCTACCTTGTCCTCGTCTTTCCAAAATTCCTGTGCCTATTCAAGCCCTACCTTGGTGCACACATTTTGTTTAGTTCTGTAGTGATTTATCTCCAGCAATCCTGCCGACCACGCCCATTTCAATGTTGCAAAAACCTAACTCGGGGCTGCAGTATGTGAATCACACTCTGGTGTGGGAGATGGCAGAGCACCAGAGCAGGCCCTGAAGAAGGGACATTCAGGGGATTAGCGAAGTGACTGTCGGAACCCAGGCTAACTCTTAGAACTCTGGCACCACAGCAGGAGTGGGGAACTACCTCAGGACAGGGATTTACCAGAGGCAGAACCTTTAGAGCCACTTGCTCTACTGTGCCAGACATGAGCCACGATGGGAGACCAGGCAAAGGAGAAAGGAGGAGGCCCTCTGAGGTTCTACAAGGAAGAGTTTATTCCAAGTGAAAGAAATAGGATAAAAAGCCCCAAGATTTATTGTACAAGGGGTTTTATACAGATACAAGTCAGGGGGTGGATACAAACAGCTGACCGATAGGGAATCCTCAAGGGAGCAGTGAGGGATTAGTCAAGTGTCTGGGGCCATTGGGGAAGGAGGGTGGAGAGAATGGGTCACATGGGCCAATGGCGCCTCCAGGAATAGGGGTGTTGCATTCCAAAGGGGTGCTCCAGTCAGAGATTGGCCTGAAGGTTCGGGAACCAAGGGGCTGGGGTGCCATGACAGGCAGGGAAAGAGCTGCAAAAAGGGGCGGGAATGGCATGAGGGACAATTTTGAGGGAGGGTAAAACCCATGGGTAAACCAACACAGGGAAAACGTGCAGGTACAACAGAATGAACCACTTAAAAAGGAATCAATAAAATAAATTCAAACTATAACAATCAAGAGCATCTTCAGCGACAGAGCCTGACCGACCAGCAATGTAAGCAGGAAAAACAAAAGTTTTGCTGAGCAATGGCCCTTTGATGAAGCAAAACATTTACAATCAGGGCAGTCCATTTGTACAGATGGGGGCACACTCTAGGGGTACAGCTGAGGCCATGAGGTCACAGCAGGCTCAGGGGTCACAGCAGGCTGAGGTCACAGTTGGCTCTGAGGTCACAGAGGTCCCAGACCCGGTGGTTGCACAGCAGCACGAGGAGCGAGCAGTCAGTCCTTGAGCACAACTGTTGCGGCAGCAGCGGCGGTGGCAGCAGTGGTGCTGCCATTGGGACAGCGGTGGCAGGACAGCGGTGGCAGCAAGAGCTGCGGGACTGGCAGAGGGCAAGGCACCATGGCCCTTGCTCTGCGCCTCTTCCTCCTGCTCCTCCTGGCCGTGGCCCTGCCTGCCAGGGCTGCCCAGGCTGCTCCGCTGCAAGTGTGGCGAGCAGGTGAGCCGGCAGCCTGGCTCCCCTTTGCCGGGACAGCGCTCCCTGCTCCCCGGGAAGCGCTGGGGATGGTTTTCCCCAGGCCTTTAGGGAGGGTTTCCTCTGGGGGAGGGAGAGAGCCCCCTTGGGCCCTGGGCAGCCCCTGTTTCCTCTCCAGGGATGTGTCACAGGGCCTGCAAAGAGGGTGGAGAGTGGCCAGGAGCCAGCCCAGAGCTCCCCAGGCCCCTGTGCAGTTTGGCCTTGTCCATTCACACCTGGCTCCCATAGCCTTACCCAACCCCCTTGCAGTGCCCAGTTCCTAGAGGCAGAAGGGGATCCCAGCACACCAAGGAAATGGTTCAGGTTTTTGCTCCATTCTAGATGTGGATCATGACTTGGAGGATTTGGAAGTCCTGGTGAATGACACTTTGAATGTCATGGAGAATGCCAGAGGCAAGTTCTGAATTTCCCTTTTTACTGGCAGAATAATCAATGCCCATGTGGCAAGAGCTCACCCATCTGCCATTTTAACGTTAAGTCAGGGCTGAAGAATTCTGAAAACCTTGCCCTGCTCCCTTCTGGAGCCCTGTGTGATGGCACAGGATCGCTGTCAGTGGGAGGAAGGAGCATTTACCTGTCCATCCTCCTCCCATGAGCAATGCCAGTGTGTCCTTCCGTGTGCTCTGTGCAGCCACGGAGAAGAGCAGGGAGGGTTGGGGCCGGGGCCAGGGCTGTGCCCCAGGGCAGAGTCTTGCCTGCAGCCTGAGGATCTCCTACAGTGCCACGGGAGCTGTTCTGTCCTGCCTTTCTTTGCAGCTGAACCTGTTGCTGAAGGTGATCTGGCTTCCCAACCCACATCCATGACTGAGCCCCTGGGAGATGGTGAGGGTAGGTCAAGGCCTTTCCCCTGGGAGAGCTGCCAGCTCAGAGCCCAAAGCTCGGCCAGGGGGGCATGGCTGCAGGTGCCAGGACAGAGCCATGCACGTGTGTGCCCTCGCCCTGCGCGATCCCCTCACCGCTCCTGCGGCTCAGTGGTGCCTGTGCAGCTGAGCAGAGATGGCAGAAGCTTCTGTGGCTGTTGAGTTACAGGGGTGTCTGCAGGGAGGACTTCTCCATCAGCTCGGCTGGATTCTTGGCACCAGCCCAGCTCCCATCGCAGGGGTGAGCAGTGTGTCCCTGCTGACCCCACAGGCTGAGCCCTGCTTTTGTGGCATCCATTCATGGGAAATGGAAATATTGTGCTCTAAGGTCCTCCGACAGGGAAGATCAAAGACAGAACAAACAAGATATCCCTGGAATCATCTGAACACATGAAGGAAATGCTGAAGAAAATACGTCAGAGAGGACAAGGTGAGAGTATTTCCCTCAGCATTGCCCTGGGGCTCAGCAGCCGGGGGCTTTGGCTGCACATCTGGACACGCCGTGCCCGGCACAGCGGGAAGGGATCCATGGCAGCCTGGCTGCCCCACTGCTGCTTCCATGCCCTGCAGGGCTGTTTCCCAGCCTGGCCTGGCTGCAGCTTCTCCCCAGCCTCTGCAGGAAGGCATTGGGCATCGGCTGACAGGCAGCCCAAACTGCACCACGGGCCATGCACACCCTGCACATCCCCTGCAATTTCCCTGTCTCTGGGCAGATCAGGTGTAAGGGCTGTTTGGAGATGGGACCAGTCGGGGACAGTCCCAAAATCCAGGGTGTTTTCTGATCCTTATCCGTGCCTTTCGCAACTATTGCCCCCTGAAGTTGTCACCTTCCCCATTCCCAGTGAGGAATGATCCCATCTGATCCCGCTGTCTCTTTTCCATTCTCCAGAAATGAAAGGAGAGCCTGTGCTGAAAGCCGAGTTTCCTGCAGGAAGCAGTGATTCTGTGCCAGCCTCTGCTGCAGGAAGGGAGGCGATGCCAGGCCCAGTCCCAGGAGGTAATTGCTGTGCCTCTGGGCCTGAGCCCTGCTGAGGCTTGAGCTGCCCTCTCTGCTGCTTGGCACTGCGGGCACAGCCCAGACAAGACGGGCACAGCCCAGAGGAATTATCCTGAGCAGGCTCAGGGCACTCGGGTACTGAGCTGTCCTGCTGGGCTCCCTCCGTGGGAGACACGTCCCGAAACCTGGGAGCGGCTGCACGGGGTGCCCATGGTGGGGAAAGGGCAGAGGGACAGAGCAAGGCTCCAGTGTGGCCTGAGAGGGCCTGGCCATGTGCCCTTGAGAAATGGGCAGTGTCCCAGCAGAAGGAGGGCAGGAGGGACAGAGGGAGGCAGGGATAGCTGTGGCACTGCCTGCTGCAGTTTTCCTCTGGGCTTTAGTGAGGATTTCCTCTGTGTGTGAGGGAGAGCCCCGAGGGCCCTGGGCTGCTCCAGCTGCCCCATCAGGGACATTGCACAAGGTCTGCAAAGAGGGTGGAGAGTGACCAGGAGCCAGCCCAGAGCTCCCCAGGCCCCTGTGCAGCTTTGGCCATGTCCATTCACATCTGGCTCCCACAGCCTTACCCAACCCCCTTGCAGTGCCCATTTCCCAGAGGCAGAAGGGATCCCAGAACGCCCTGAAAAATGTTCTCATCTGTGCCCTGTTCTAGATGAGGTTGCTGGGAAGGCTTCTCCATTCGATTGGCTGAATAAAGTTTTGAAGCCCTTGGAGCCTCCTGCAGGTATGTTCTCACTGTCCCACCAAGGAGTAATCTTTGATATTGACTGGCAGAAACAAGGTGACAGAAGCTTCTGTGGCTGTTGAGTTATAGGTGCTTCTGCAGGGAGGACTTTTCAAGCTCCTTTGCTGGTTCCAGCACACAAGCCCAGCTCCCATCGCAGGGGTGAGTAGTGTGTCCCTTCTGACCCCACAGGCTGAGCCCTGATTTTGTGGCATCCATTCATGGGAACTACTTTCTATTAAGGTCCTCCAAGAGGGAAGAACAAACCTAGAGGCGAGAAGAAATCGCTTGAGTCAAACGACATCTGGAAACAAATAGTGGAGGAACTGCACAAAGGGAATGGTGAGAGCATTTCCCTCAGCCTTGTCCTGGGGCTCAGCAGCCGGGGGCTTTGGCTGCACATCTGGACACGCCGTGCCCGACACAGCAGGAAGGGATCCATGGCAGCCTGGCTGCCCCGCTGCTGCTTCCATGCCCTGCGGGGCTGTTTCCCAGCCTGGCCTGGCTGCAGCTTCTCCCCAGCCTCTGCAGGAAGGCATTTGGCATCAGCTGACAGGCAGACCAAACTGCAACAGATCCTGAGATCCCCCACAATATCCTGGTCTCCAGATTAGGAAAGGGTGGTGGTTTGGAGCAAGGAGTGCTCTGACCCAGCCCCAATAATCTGGCCATTTTCCTGGTCTTTAAGATATATTGCCTCCTGTAGATGCCACCACCCAAATAGCGAACAGTTCCATCTGATGCAGCTGTCTCTCTTCCTTTCTCAAGAGATGGACATAGAGGTTCTGTGGAAGGCAGCATTTCCTGAAGGAAGCAGTCGCTCTTCGTTGCCAGCCCCTGCTGCAGGAAGGAAGGCAATGCCAGACACAGGCACAGGTATAGGAGGTAATTGCTGTGCTGGGCTCATCCCTTGGCAGGGCTCTGTGGCAGCAGCTCTTCCCCCAGGGCCTGCCCTTGCACGGCCCGGCAGCAGCCAAAGCTGGAGGCGCCTCTGGAGGCTTGGAGGCGTCTGGAGCTCATTCACAGCCCCGGGGAATGGGGACTCGTGCACCAACGTCCCTCCCGCTGCGGCTGCTCCGGAGCCGGCCCTGAGTGCCCAGAGGCCCAAGGCACAGGAGCAGCCCCGAGCGGGAGCCCTGCTGCGAGCCCAGGGCCAGAGCCAGTCCTGGCACACAAAGGAAACCGTTCTCATCTTGGTTTGCTTCCAGACTGGGATACTGGGAAGGCTTCTCCATTAACCTGGAGGTTTGAAATTTTGAAGCCCACTGAGGGTTCTGCAGGTACGTTCTCACCGTCCCACCAAGACGTAATCATTGACAAGTTGGCAAGAACCAGGTGACAGAAGCTTCTGTGGCTGTTCAGTTACAGATGTGACTGCAAGGAGAACTTCACCAACTCCTGGGCTGGATAGTGCTCACCAACCCAGCTCCCATCACAGGGGTGAGTAATGTGTCCCTGCTGGCCCGACAGGCTGAGCCCTGCTTTTGTGGCATCCATTCATGGGAAATGAAACTACTTTCTGTCAAGATTCTCCAACAGGGAAGCCCAAACATACGACAGACAAGAAATTCCAGAAGCCATTTGAAGTCATGCGGCAAATGCTGAAGGAAATGCTGCAGGGAGGACAAGGTGGGTGCATTCCCTCAGCCTTGCCCTGGGGCTCAGCAGCCGGGGGCTTTGGCTGCACATCTGGACACGCCGTGCCCGGCACAGCGGGAAGGGATCCATGGCAGCCTCGCGGCCCCGCTGCTGCTCCCATGCCCTGCAGGGCAGTTTCCCAGCCTGGCCTGGCTGCAGCTTCTCCCCAGCCTCTGCAGGAAGGCATTGGGCATCGGCTGAAAGGCAGACCAAACTGGACCACGGGCGAGGCACACCCTGAGATCCCCTGCAATTTCCCTGTCTCTGAGCAGATCAAGAGGCACAGTTGTTTGCACAAGGGAGTGCTCTGGCCCAGTCCCAAGAGCCTGGACCTTTTCTTGATTCTTATCCATGTCCTTGACAAGCATTGCCTCCTGAGATGCGCCCTCCCCAATGGGAAACAGCCCCATCTGATCCAGTGTCACTTTTCCTTTCTCCAGAGGTGGATGGAGAGGCTGTGCTGAAGGCGGCATTTCCCATAGGAAGCAATGATTCTGTGCCAGCCTCTGCTGCAGGAAGGGAGGCGATGCCAGGCACAGTCACAGGAGGTAATTGCTGTGCCTCTGGGCCTGAGCCCTGCTGAGGCTTGAGCTGCACTCTCTGCTGCTTGGCACTGCGGGCACAGCCCAGACAAGACGGGCACAGCCCAGAGGAATTATCTCGAGCAGGCTCAGGGCACTTGGGTACTGAGCTGTCCTGCTGGGCTCCCGCCGTGGGAGACACGTCCCGAAACCTGGGAGCGGCTGCACGGGGTGCCCACGGTGGGGAAAGGGCAGAGGGACAGAGCAAGGCTCCAGTGTGGCCTGAGAGGGCTTGGCCATGTGCCCTTGAGAACTGGGAGGTGTCCCAGCAGAAGGAGGGCAGGTGGGACACAGGGAGGCAGGGATAGCTGTGGCACTGCCTGCTGCAGTTTTCCCCAGGGCTTTAGTGAGGATTTCCTCTGTGCGTGTGACGGAGAGAGCCCCCAGGGCCCTGGGCTACTCCAGCCGCCCCTTCCAGGGATGTGTCACAGAGCCTGCAAAGAGGGTGGAGAGTGGCCAGGAGCCAGCCCAGAGCTCCCCAGGCCCCTGTGCATTTGGCCTTGTCCATTCACACCTGGCTCCCACAGCCTTACCTGACCCCCTTGCAGTGCTCATTTCCCAGAGGCAGAAGGGGATCCCAGTACACCATGGAAATGGTTCTGATCTGTGCTCCCTTCTAGATTGGAATCGTGACATGGATTATTTGGAAGCCCTGCTGGAAAATGGCTTGGAATTCCTTGAAGATGCTGGAGGCAAGTTCTCAGTGTGCCTTTCCTGAGAGAATAATCAGTGTCCATGTGGCAAGAGCTCACTCGCCTTCCATTACCCTCAACATAATCTCATGGTTGAAGGAATCTGGAATTCTTGACCTGCTCCCTTCTGGAGCCCTAAGTGATCCCACAGGATCGCTGTCAGTGGGAGGAAGGAGCATTTAGCTGTCCATCCTCCTCCCGTGGGCAATGGCAGTGTGTCCTTCCGTGTGCTCTGTGCAGCCACGGAGAAGAGCAGAGAGGGCAGGGGCCAGGGCCAGGGCTGTGCCCCGGGACTGAGCCTTGCCTGCAGCCTGAGGATCTCCTACAGTGCCACGGGAGCTGTTCTGTCCTGCCTTTCTTTGCAGCTGAACCTGTTGCTGAAGGTGATCTGGCTTCCCAACCCACGTCCATGACTGAGCCCCTGGGAGATGGTGAGGGTAGGTCAAGGCCTTTCCCCTGGGAGAGCTGCCAGCTCAGAGCCCAAAGCTGGGCCAGGGGGGCATCGCTGCAGGGGCCAGGACAGAGCCATGCACGTGTGTGCCCTCGCCCTGCGCCATCCCCTAACGGCTCCTGCGGCTCAGTGGTGCCCGTGCAGCTGAGCAGAGATGGCAGAAGCTTCTGTGGCTGTTGAGTTACAGGAATGTCTGCAGGGAGGACTTCTCCATCAGCTCGGCTGGATTCTTGGCACCAACCCAGCTCCCATCGCAGGGGTGAGTAGTGTGTCCCTGCTGACCCCACAGGCTGAGCCCTGCTTTTGTGGCATCCATTCATGGGAAATGGAACTACTTTCTCTTAAGGTCCTCCAAAAGGAAAGACCCATGGTACTGCAGCCAAAACATCTCTTGACTCAAATGAATTCCTGAGACAAACACAGAAGGAAGCACAGCATGGACAAGGTGGGTGCATTCCCTCAGCCTTGTCCTGGGGCTCAGCAGCCGGGGGCTTTGGCTGCACATCTGGACACGCCGTGCCCGGCACAGCAGGAAGGGATCCATGGCAGCCTGGCTGCCCCGCTGCTGCTTCCATGCCCTGCAGGGCTGTTTCCCAGCCTGGCCTGGCTGCAGCTTCTCCCCAGCCTCTGCAGGAAGGCATTGGGCATCGGCTGAAAGGCAGCCCAAACTGCACCACAGGCCTGAGATCCCCTGCAACTTGCCAGTCTCTGAGCAGATCAGGAGGCACAGCTATTTGGAGGAGGGAGTTTTCTGGCCCAGCCCCAACG
This sequence comes from Molothrus ater, assembly GCF_012460135.2. Classification (NCBI taxonomy): domain Eukaryota; kingdom Metazoa; phylum Chordata; class Aves; order Passeriformes; family Icteridae; genus Molothrus; species Molothrus ater. The sequence goes on from NC_050488.2 coordinate 1,083,280, forward strand.
GCATGGGAATTTTCCCAATCTTTACGTGTGACTTTTACAAGCATTGCCTCCTGAAGATGCCACCTCCTCAATGGGGAATGTTTCCATGTGATCCAGCTGTGCCTCTTTCTTTTTCAAGTGATAGACCAAAAATCTGTGCAGAAGGAGCCACACCCTGGAGGAATAAGTGGGTTGGTGTCAGGCTCTACTGCAGGAACAAATGTGATGCCAAGCACAGGCACAGGCACAGAAGATAATTGCTGTGGCAGACTCAGCAGGGCTGTGTGGCAGCAGCTCTTCCCCCAGGGCCTGCCCTTGCATGGCCCGGCAGCAGCCAAAGCTGGAGGTGCCTCTGGAGGCTTGGAGGCGTCTGGAGCTCGTTCACAGCCCCGGGGAAAGGGGACTCCTGCACCAACGTCCCTCCTGCTGCAGCTGCTCTGGAGCCAGCCCCGAGTGCCCAGAGGCCCAAGGCACAGGAGCAGCCCCGAGCGGGAGCCCTGCCGCGAGCCCAGGGCCAGAGCCAGCCTTGGCTCCCGACTGGGCAGGGGCTGCACTGGGTCCTGTCAGGGCCTGACTCTGTCCCCTGGGGCTGGGGGAGCTGTCACGGGGCAGGGAGGGCCAGGGCTGGCACTGGCTGCTCAGGGATGGGTTTGGCCCGTGTCCCTCCAAGCAGTGACTGCCCAAGCAGCTGTGCTGGCCCCGGGCTCCCCTCCCGGCCTGCTGGGCTTTGTTGGGTGGCACAGCCTGTGCCAAGGGGCGGCAAGGTGCCTGCAGGCCCCAGCTCTGGGGGAAACGGAGAAGGTCCTGCCCGCATCCTCCATGCTGCCAGCTCAGCAGTGCAGCACAGCACGGGCTCACGCTCCCCTTTGCTCCCACAGGTGCAGCCGGCCCCACCACATGTGTTCCTGATTCCCAGAAGGGCCTTGGAAGGGGTTTCTGTAAGGGAACAGGCTGCTGGCTAGGGTTACTGGCAGGCCTGCTTGTTTTGGAGCTTATCTTCATGTTCTCCTGCTTTGGAATCGGGTATTCCTGGAAGAGAAATCGGTGAGTGTTTTGTTGCTCTCCCTCTCAAACAGCTTCTTTTGAAAGCCTGGAAAGGAAACATTCCCACTGAGGCTGCAGTGGAGTTGTGGCCAGTCCATGATTGTCCAAAGAACTCTGCTGAGGGTTCTGCTGCTGCCCAGAGCTTTCATTGGCCTCTTAATTGCTGGGCCTTGTCCTGGGGGCCCGCTGGGGCTGCAGCCAGTGCTGGTGCCCACTGAGGCTGCCTGGCCAAGAGCAGCCCCAGGGGCACAGGGCAGAGGCAAAGCAAGGTGGGGAGGAGAAAGAGCAGGGACGAGATTGCCCTTGAAAGGCAGAGGCGCTCTGGGGCCCACTCCTGGCCAGGGAGCCTGCCCAGAGCCGTCCCCTGCTGGCCGGGGCCTTGAGGGACAGCTGTGCAGCTGGGCCAAGCTGTGCCAGCAGCTCCAGCCGTGCTGGGGAGCCTTGCCAGCTCTGGGCCCTGCTGTGCACCAGGCTCCCTGTGTGCCACTGGCAGCTGGAGCCTAAGCCACGACGTCTTTACACAGGCAACACCTTGAAGAAAAGTTGAAAGCTGGTGGCTGGTCACAAGACCTCTACAGCCGGAAGAGCAATAGCAGCACCTCTGAGTCTGACCAGTTTACAGTTGTACCTCAAAGCTCTGTGGTGCTTTGAGGCCACAGGCCCAGCCCTCCATCTGAGGCCGAAGGTGAAAGCACCAGGAAAGGATTTGGAAGTGCTCAACTGACCACGGACCAAGAGCATCCCAAATCAGCTCTTCTATTGCAATAAAGAGATGGAGCTGTCACCCCAGTGTCTGGGTGGTAGCAGCAGCAAAGCCCACCCGGCAGCAGCACTGGCTGAGCTCCGTGCCCAGGAGCAGCCGTGGACGCCCACGGTGTGGGCAGGCAGGAGCCAGGCAGGGGCTGCTGTGAGCAGCGGCGGGGCCCAGAGGGCTGGGGGAGCCCATGCTGAGCGTCCCTGGGCTGAGGGCACATTTCCTTCCCTGGCATCATCTGGGCCTGGACCTCCTCCAGTGGCAAGCCCAGGAAAAGAGGGAAGTCATCAAGAGCATCTCCAGAGACACAGTCTGCTCAGCAATTCCAGCAGGCAAAACAAAGCTCCTCCCTAATTAATACACACTTGATAGAACCGAATTGATGGGCCATTACCAATCCAGGGTGCTGCACAGGGTCTGCTCCTCTGGACGAGGGCCAGAAGGGAAGGGAAGAAGGGCTGTGTGGCCTTGGGGCCCGATGGGGCTGATGAACAGCCCCAGAGGCACAACAGCCCAGCTGCAGCCACACTTGATTTCCTGGTCAAAACACTCCCGTAAGGCACCTGGGGGCTTTGGAGGCCCCCATAAGGTGCACGAGGGGCTGGGGTGCCTTGTGCGACACACAGGGATATTTTAGGCTCCCTCTGAGGCATGGAGGGCGCTGGGGTCCACTTCAAGTCATGCAAGGGATTTGGAACTCTATGTGAGGCATGCAGGGGGGTTGGGATCTCTCCCAAGGTGTGCAGGGTGCTGGGGTCTCTGCTGAGGCACATGACGGGCTTTTGGGGTCTCATTTCAGATGTGGAGAGGTCTGTGGGTTCTCATAAGCGTCCCGGTGCTTTGCGCCCCTCCTGCTGCACGCAGTGGGGCTGGAGTCTCTGCTGAGGCACGCAGGGGTCGGGGCCCTCCCGCGCTCCCTCCGGGGCCCTCCGGGCCCGTCCGGCTCGGGGCTGCCGCGGCCCAGGGGCAGCCGCCGTGCCGGGACGGCGGTGGCGACGAGCCGAGGCGGAGCTGCCCCGCCGCGTCGCGCTGCACGGGCACGGCACGGGCGGCGCCACAGCCGCGGCCCTGCCTCCTTCGGGGCCGGGGACACACAGGACCGGGCACCGCTCAGCGCCCGAGGGGACGGAACCGATGCCAGAGGAGCCTGGGGAGCCCCGGGCTGGGCCCTGGCGCTGCACGCCCGGCTCTCCTGTGGCCATCCCGGGCGGCAGGGGCTCGCTCTGGGCCGCGCTCTCCCCGCCCGACGGCGCTCTGGGCGAGCTTCCGGCTCCTGCCACTGCCCTGAGAACGCTGAGGGGCATTCGGGGCCGGGACTGGGCTTGCCAGAGAGAGAATTCATAGGAGACTTGGTTAGGCTTTTTACAAGATTAACTGAGAAACAACTTAAAATCCCTGGCTAGATCGTGTAGTTTAACGCGTGGGGATTCCTTGAAGATGCTTTGTAACTTCCTGTGGTGCCGGGCCAGGCCGGGTCCCAGCGAGCCCCAACGCCCGGCAGCTCTCATGTATGCAGGACGGCTGGGATCAGGGAGACGAGTCAACATCCCTCCAGCTGGCCGCTCTGCCTGCAGGGTGTCACGCAACAGCAATGTTCCAGCAAGAACAGGCATTTTTACATCCTCAGCACCACGTGCTCTTGTGGTCCTGGTCGTGGATCAGAGAGAAAAGCCAAATGTGACAGACTAAACTTGACTTTAGGAGAGGGATGGCTCAGCAGAGGGCCTGGGGAGCTGTGGTGCCAGCCAGTGACCGGGCACTCGGACACAGCAGGAATACCCCAGACTGTCACACTTCAGCTGGGAGGGTATCAAAGCCCAGGGGTTCTTTGCTCAGGGTCCCCAGAGGCACCAGCTCAAGCTGCCACTGTTCTACCACGATAAAATTGTTTTAAGGATCCAGAGGTCTGACACTCTGCTATGGAGGACATTCCACATTTCCAGTCTTTTGGGCATTTAGGAGCTTTTGATTTTGCTTTGCACCCAAGAAAAACAAATCTCCAAATGTGCACAAATAACTCCTTTAGCATTTCCTCCTTTTATTTGCAGCTGATTTTTACATTGTTCTCTGCTACCTTGTCCTCGTCTTTCCAAAATTCCTGTGCCTATTCAAGCCCTACCTTGGTGCACACATTTTGTTTAGTTCTGTAGTGATTTATCTCCAGCAATCCTGCCGACCACGCCCATTTCAATGTTGCAAAAACCTAACTCGGGGCTGCAGTATGTGAATCACACTCTGGTGTGGGAGATGGCAGAGCACCAGAGCAGGCCCTGAAGAAGGGACATTTGGTAGATTAGAAGATGGTATTTGTTTGAGCCTGACTGCTAATGCTGACACAGAACTGCCTGTCATGTTGCCTTGCCTTTCTGCAAAGCTGGATTTGTGTTTGTGATTTGCATGTGATATTTTCAAGTGTTCCTATTTTAAGATGATTCTGCCAAAGTAGTTGTTTTAATTTGAATTTGATATAAAATCATCCAACAGTTGAGGCATATATAAATTACCTGTATTTCAACTGGTCTATTTTTAATTCTAAATATTAGTCATTTACAGAAGCGAATAAAAATATTTTGGAAAAGGAATAAATTCTTGTTTAACTACTTAAATTTATCAACCTTGATGAACCTCTCAGTCTGCAAACTGGCATTCCAGTCCAGATCCTAAGGCTGGAATCCAAAACTGTGTTAGGATGATGGCCCAGCTGTTTCTATTTTATTAGATAAAATGCCTTGGCAAAGTGTATTACAGCTAGTAAGGTTTTGATTAATGTTTTTTTAGTATGACTATATCACACTTCTTTATGTAAGTATTTGCTGGATGTAAGTATGGACAGAATCATATCCTTATGAAGATTTCATGATGAAGTGTTTTTTTTACTTGAAGCAACAAAAGCTTAGCTAATAAAGTAACATTTTACTTTTATTCAAAGGACTTACATGCCTCAATCAATTTTCTGTTAAAAACAGTTTGAAGCTTTCTCAGCCAAAAATGTCTAAATTAGGGCTTGATGACTACTGCTCAACACAGTGCATTTTTCTCCTACAACACCTTCTAGAAATACTTTGGTTACAATTGTTTAAGAGATCTGAAAGAAAATACTGTCTGCTGTCTATAACAGATCTCAAGATCTGTGAATCTCTCCATTATTACTGTTGGTCTTAGTTCAGAATTTCTGAATGGAAAAGCAGTTTCACAGATGCAGTCAATATTTATTTTCTGCAAAATGAAATCAAATATCATTAATGTAAACATATGTAATACATAAATATTAATCCATTAAACCTTTGGGGATCATGGCACTGAACTTTATGGCAGTCGTGTCACTTGACAATAATGTTTCTTGCCAATAACAGAGGTTTCCACATCAATAAACACATCTGAGAATAGGAGAACCCTTCACAACATAAAAGAACAGTACCTGAAACAAAATGCTACAGAGAATGGTTACATGGAGCTGTTCTTTAAAACTATGTAGACTGAACAATTGCCACTAAAACTCCCTCTAAAAAAATAAAATTATTTGTTAATAACTTCTGTTACCTAAAGTTAGGTAGATCATGCCAGGTAGCACAAAATACAGTAGCTGGAATATGCAAAATAATTTGGTAGGCCCAAGTAATGCTTCAGCAGAGCTGTGTAGAAATCAAGAAGGATTCTCTGTTCCTTCTTTAATCCTTTTCCTTTTTTCTTCCAGTGCTTGTTTAAACACAGTTTTCAAGGTATTGTAAACATATGGCCCATTCTCAGAATCGAAGCTTGTCTAATAAAAGAGAGAAGTTTCAGTTCAGTTGTTAAAGAGATACCATACAGCAAAATGCAAAGTAAATGCACAACATTAAAAAAAAGCTTTGAGATTTATCAAAGAAAAGATTTGTTTTTGATGGAGTGCTTAATGCCAAGTGTTTTCAGTTTTATGTTAACTAGACATTAAAATAGAAGAAAGAGAAATCTGGTGATTGTTTTAACAGGCAGATTTACAAGAGATGAGGAAACAGCACAGTGAACATTCTGTTCAAGCTCAGATTTCATTGACTGAATCTGAGAAGAAATCTGAGCTGAGCAATAGCTTCACCTGTCACTGTTACTCAATGAGCCCAAAGCAGAAATTAGTTACTCACATCCTGTGGTACAGGTCTGGAACAGAACTGACTTGCAGTGTAATTTCAGAAAGTGATTTAATCTGATGGAAAGAATTCACATGGTACAGAATCTACCAAAGTCTTTGGGAAGCTACTCTAGGTGATTAGTCAGTGTCACCCTGTAAAATTCTCTTTTCCCTAATTTGAAGATGTCCATGAACTGGCAGTGGTCCAGAAAGAGAAAAACGAGATTCCAGGATTAAGGTTGTAGTGACAGAATTTTAATTTTTTAGAGAATATTTCCAACCCTTTATGTATGTGATTATTATAAAATGTAAACTCTGAAATAAATAAGCTACACTGAAGCAAGAAGGAATTACTGTAGCCTTTCTCACAGAGGCCTCCTTCTGTTGATTGATTTACCCTTCATGATTTAAACCAAGTAAATACAATATCTTGGATAGTTATTTGGGATTACTTGCCTTGGAGAAAGCTTTAATAGCACGAGCAAGTAAGGCCTCCTCCACATCAGCTGGCAGCACTTGCAGTTTCGCCACACAGTGTAAAATACAAAGGATGGTCTGACACTGCTCCTGGTGGGGAAAAGGAACAGCATCTCATCAGAAGAAATATTTCCATAAAAAGCAGTTTAGCACTCAGATTTTGTTAACTGCTGTTTAAACACCAGGTTGTGCCTTCCTGTACTGAAACTTCATGTGCAGGAGTTGGTGGGGAATTCCCACCAGCCCAAAGAGCCGCTGCATAATTATTTCAGTCATGATAGGAAAACTCTTCTCCTGAGTGCTACAAACTACTCTGGTAATTCCTCCTTATTTCTGGGAATTTCAAGATTCCCTCCATGAACAGTAGCCTTCCTGTGAATTGGCATAGGAAGGGTGAGATTTGATCTTTTCAGCCCAAAATGCTGTGCATGTTCAGGGCTTTTTTCCCCATCTTGTACCTCTCTCTGTTCCTCCCAGTCTCTGTCACCACTAGAAACTGGCAGAGACACTGAGCAGTGCGAGCAAGGAGGAAGAAAAGGAAGAACAATCTTTGTGGCTGTTCCTTCCCAACCCTTTCCCAGCTTAATTAAGGGGCTGGAGCATTTGTCACACAAGCAATCTGCTCTAGGTAACTCTGTTTTGAGCAAGACACTTGGACTAGAAGATATCTAGAGATACCTAGACAATTCACACAATTTGATGCAGAATTAATTCTCATTCTGATTTTGAAAGAGAATTAAGTGGCTTTTTTAAAGAGCAACCCTTGCCTAAAGCGAAGGAATGAATTGTCAGATCGAATATGTACCTTTCCCAGCAAGTGGAGCGCATCCTGGGATTCTGTACAATGTTTTGCCAGCATGTCAATATCATCTTTGGATATAATAGGTTCTTTCAGCTGCTCTATCCATGACCACATCAAGCTGCAGAGGATAAAAGGATCTCTCTCGGTGCAGATTTTATCCCAAGCTCCATCTTGAGAATTCAGTTCTTTCTTAAAACAAAGAAAAATACAAACAAACAAAACAAAACTGAAAATGCATTATCTATATACCTTTGCCAAATTCTCTTTGATTGTAGCAGTATTTGCCTCTTATGTTCCAACAAGAAAAGAGTTATCAAAATAATTTGTGTTTTTTTCGAGAGTATCAACATTAATCAACAATAATACAAGTGATTCTTTAAAACAGAAGGATGACAGCAGCAGTGCAGCTGAGAACCTCCCAATACTCCATTGGAATACATAAACCAGCTTTGCATTACAACTTCAAAGCAAATGTTGCTAAGAGGATTTGGGTTTGACAATAAGCAGTTAAGTTTCTACTAAATTCTTTTTCTTTTACTCACAAATCCTCTGATTAGTTCTGAGAAAACACTGATGAAAACCAACTCAAACTTTTAAACCCTGTACTATTTCTGTGCCACCAGCAGCCACGTTACAACCAGAAATAATGGCATCAATTTCCCCCAGTTAGGAAAGTGAACATAACCAGAACCTCCACCCTCCTGCTATAGACCAGAATGTGTAGGTGTATCTTGCCAGCCTGTGAAAGACCTGAACCCAGGCCTCATATAAATTGCTATCCCAATGTGCCATTTCAAAGATCCACATGGCATTTTTGCCATTCCAGGAATTCACTGAGGTGAAATATGCAGAGCCTGTAGCATGGGTTTGAGTTAAAAATTACCTGCCACATTTCTACCTTCTGCTTCACTTCATCCTCTCCCAGAAATTCATTTATATCTGCAAGTGCTTTGGCTGCCAAAACTCTTCGGGCTTCCAAACTTAATTCTGACTGCAGAACAATGTGTGGAATTGTCTCTGACAACTCTCTGCTACTCTCGCTTTCATATCCAATGGAAAAGTTCACTTTGGAAGAGGAAGAAGAAGAGTCAGAGTCCTCAGAGAGATAGAATCTCCTGCCATATATATTGGTCTTGTGGTCCTTCCTGTGAGCAGTCTCACTGGCAAAGCTGTGCCTTTGCATCCCAGGTTCCTGGGATTGTGCATGGACGCGAGGCCTGAGGAAAAGGTCCTGCTGCGTTGTACTTCTTTGGTAGAGCTCCTTCTGTGACAGGAGCCATCCCTTCGTCCATCCAAATCAAATTTCCCTTGACTCCGGAACGTGCACGTGTTACGCACTAATGCCTCTTTGTTTAACTCCACCTGTGGCTTTGTCTCACCTGTGGCAGAACATTCCTCTTCACTGTTCTGCTTGGGTTTGTTGTTCACTAAGATCTGAGCAGGCACTGTCCAGGCAGTGTCATCCTGTTCCAAAAGAAACTCAGTTCTCCTTAGGTCTGACTCACTGTAGCTCAGACGCCTTCTCATATGAGTAAGAGGCTGAAGGCATTCGACATGCCTTCTTCTACAGAAGGCATCGCATTCGTGTCCCAGGGAGACGTGTGAGTCCTGGCTGTCGAGAGCAGAGGAGTGGGTGTAGGACGAGTCCAACGTGTCGCTGTCGTGCCTGGCCAGCTCCCGCTCGAGCTCCGTGGATGTCAGCTGGGACACGGTCGTCTCAATCTCAGCTGAGAGGTCTGGGATGTCCAGCAGCTCTGCCTCTACCACCTGTCTGTTCTCAGCCAGGTCCAGCAGCAGCTTGCACACCAGGTGGATGAGTTTTGGCACGTGCTTGAGGTGCCTGCTCTCGTAGCCATGGAGCAGGTGCCTCTGGCGGGTCAGGTACTGGGACAGGGTGACCGCGTGCACCTTGGGCTCGCAGCACGCGAAGACGTTGCGGAGAGGGACCAGGAACTGGGAGAACTCCCTGACACACAGCAGCTGCCCCCGGGTCTGGATGGAGTTGGGCCTTTTGGCTCTGACAAACAGAATCGCTTGGTCAGCACTCATTCTGGTGGCAAAAACTAAGTAGCAAGCTATTAGAACACCTGGAAAATACAAAGACAAGATTAGTGAAGGAACTGTCACACTCAAACAAATACTCCGTGGAAATATGGGATAGAAATTAATATAGGTGAAGACAGAGTGTCCTCTATTATGTGATGCTGTTACTTAAACGTAATTTCCTGTGAAGAAGCACGAGACAGTGAAGCCCTGCTCACTGCACTGCAGTGGGAGCTCCCCACAGCCTCTCCAGGAGTTCCACTATTCACAAACATGGGAGTAATGGAGGCTACTAAGGGAAGGGCACAACCAGAAAGGACTTGAAAGGAGCAAATGAAATTTTAGGTTCTCCACCAAATCTACCCAATCCAACAGTGAGTGGCAGGTTTGTGAACATGTTATAAATACTGGACAAAGAAAGTGTACCAGGGGAATCCTTCCCCTCCAGAAGCAGCTCTCACATTTGAATGTAATGGAACAATTATACAGATTAAAAACTCTATCTTACAGGTCGTTCATTTTAATATACTAAAACTGATCTTCTCTAGCCATTGAGGACATTTGGACACAGTAGTTTAGCACTTTTAACCATTTTATAGAGGTCCATCTTGCAGTGACACGGAATCTAGCCCAGTTATTACTGGTTTATAACAGAGATGGTTGGAGTTTCTAGAGGAACCCTGGTGCTGCTCCTGCATGGGGCACGTACCTGTCCTCCCGAGTCCTGCATGGCAGTGAACAGCCACCCTCCCCTCCTGCAGGGCAAAAGACATCACCTTTACCATGTCAAGGATAGTCGTGAGAGATGCCACGCCATAATCCTTCCATCCAAAATTATAAAAATAAACTGAAATAAAAAGAGAGACAGTGATTTTCTGCCACACCAAATGTGAAAGGTGTACTACTATTTGCAGAGGAGAGATTACTAATAAGAAATTATAGTACTAAAATTCCATAATGGAGCTTAAAATCTGACTACATCTTGTTTGCAAGAGATCATTTTCCCATTTCAGTGTATGCTTGTTATTGAAACTTGATAGATACACGAAGCTAGCAAAGATTTGTCAAACTCAAGTTCAGCTAGAATGTAAAAGAGGTAACAAAACAGTGATTCATGCAAAATTGCTCAGCTATATATAGAAAGAGGGCAATTTTTTCTTTTCAGAAATAAAAGCACTTCTTCAGTCAGCAGCTGCTTTTTACAGAGAGGCACTTTCACTCTTCTCACCATAACATGAAAATACAAAAATACTGTCAGGAGCAGTGTCCTCTCATGAAATAACCCTTTACAGTCTAGGTAAGAAGACATGAGTGTACCAGAATTTGTGAATACAGAAGAAAAAGCGAACTGTTGTCCTTCCTTTAGAAACACCTGAACACTAAGCCTCCATCTCTCTCTGTATAATACACAATCTTCAATAATGTGTTATTTGCTCTTCATTGTATTTGCCAGGTTTCACGTTTTGTGCAATGTTTCCTACATAGCTGTGTTTAATTCACGGGAATTCAAGTAAAAATATCCTTAAATGTCAAAGTCAATAATTAATGAGGAACAACAGCAGGAGGGAACTTACTGCCAGCCTCCATAAAGGCTTCAGGACGGTAGGTGAAGCCACTCTCCTGCTCCAGGGGGTTCCCACAGCTCGCGTGCTCCCCAGGACGCTGAAGGTTAATTATGGTTTTTATGCCACATCTTAAGGAAGGAATAGATGAGTCAAAGTATTACAGGCAGCCAAAATCTCATTGTCCCTTATTTTCTGAAACACATATTTATTCTTAGTGGATAATAAATCTTTACCTGTAGAGCGTTAAAATGAAAGGATCTTTATCAACAATCCAAATCTATGTTGAAAGAGAAAATGGATCAGGAATTACACCAGTAATATTTACAATAAATAATGACTAAATTTGTTACCTTTCAAACTGCTCAATAATGTTGTACTTTTCAATTAATTCTGTTGAGGGTCGAGCCATAGCCAGGATGTTATCTGTTATCCTGAGAAATTAGAAAAGTAAATAATAATGTTATCATTAATAATTTCCTGGGCATGAGTCTTCCAAAATAAGAATATCGTTATATTCAAGAAATAGAGAAATACCTTGGTGATAATTGGAAATTACTTTTAAAAATTCTACTATGCCACAGTGTTAATGATAAATCCTATTAAACTGATATAGATGGAACATTATCAAAAGACAATTACTGGAACTGCCTACATGCCAGGACGTAAGTAAAAATTCCTTTGAATAGAAATCTGGACCCAGATCCCTGTTTATTCCTTTAAGGTTTGTAAATGCTGCTTAAGCATTTGCCGTTAGAAAAAAGACAGTAAGAATGTCAAGATACATTTCATGTGACTTTTGCTGCACATGAATGTCCTTCTGAACACATGCCCACATTATTTCACCTGCAGGAAACGCTTTTACTTTTCAATTTTATTATTAACATATTTAATTCATTTGCATCCTAATCCTTAGTAGCCCAGAAGAGCTTTTTAATAATTCATGACACACAGGTATTTTTTCTTTTGGATCTGAACCAAACCCACTGTAAGTGAACAGGAACCTTTCACTGTCTTTCCTGGGCTGTGTACAACAGCCACTGGGTCAGGTTCTAATTCCAGATCAAATTCTCGTTCCGTTTGGCACTTGGCAGCTGGTTTTTCAAAAGCCTGGCTGTTTTGCCGCGTTGAGCCGCTCACCAGGAGGAGTAGAGCCCCTTGATGGCCTGCTCGTGCTCGGCCCAGCGCGCGGGGTTCTCGTACTTGCAGGCACGGCCGCCGCAGGCCATGGAGCACTGCATGTGCCCGGGGATGACGTGGCGCAGCCGCTCCCCCATCTTCGTGTACTTGGCCGTGGGGCGCCTCGAGCTCCCTGCGACACAGGCAGAGCCACGTTAGCCAGGAGCTCACTGAAAAACACCACTCAGCCTTATGACAGAGTCACAAACACCAGAAAATATGCAATATGTATTTCAGGCTCGTTGCTCAAGGAAGGATTCTGAGGGGGAAAAATCGCTTGCATTACTGCCAGGTATTTTTTCTGATGAAGTTAGAGGTTAGTGACATCCTTTGCAGCTGAAAAAAGTCACAGTCCTCTTCAACCTGAAATCAATATAGTTAACCATGTCCTCAGAGTATGCATGAATGTGTGCTTCTGTTTTACCTGTTATTTATAACTGAGCTGTTAGAGTAAAAAGCACGTATTAACACCTGAATAAGGAATCAGTGAACAAAACAGAATATACAAAATACAAGAAGAAAATTAAACCCCACTATTTTATCCACACACAAAAAGTACTGTTAACAGAACAAAACTATAATAATACCGAGAAAATACCCAGAACTGCCAACAGTCTCAATGAAAAGTACTTTACTTTTTTTTTCAGGAAAAGTGGCGTCTAGCTCCTCGGGGCTGAGCGATGACAGAGCCACCATGACCCGGTGCGTGGACGAGGAGAGCAGCTCCACCACGGAGCTGCGGCGCCGCTGGCTGAGGCGGAGAAGGGGATCAGAGGAGGAATGCCTCCGCCCCTGGAAGAAGTGGCTAAAGATGCTGACGGCCGAGCGCCGACGGGGGGAAGGCTGCATGGCTGCGCGGCCCCAGCTCCGCCCGGCGCCGCTGCCCGGGGCGCTCTGAGCGCAGGGGAAGTTGCTCAGCGCTGAAGTTGCGGGAGCAGAGCGGAGCATCCCCGAGCGCGCTCGGCAGCTGGTCCCCGGGCTGAGCTGTCGCCATGGAAACGGAGGATGCAGGCGCTGCTGCCAGCCAGCCCCGGGCTGCTTCTTTCCACAGGGATTGCGTCTGCTCGGGACAAACTGTTCCACCGCTTGATGAAAGTAGTTGCTTGTCAAGTAGGTAATTTTCAAAACGCGCTGGGAACAACCAAAATGTTTGTAATAAACAATGGGAGTATTTAGTTCCTGCTCAATAACAGGCATTCAGAACTCGCTAAGACACAAAATACTCCATTCAACAGAACAATCAAAATGTAGCTGGAGGCTCTGCCTCCTGAGAGATCTGTAAGGAAGCACATTATACTCCCCCACCTCTTGGTTCTTCATTCCACAGCCACCTCTCCTCCTCCACTTCGCTGCTCCAAAATGCATCATTAGCTGTGTAATGACTGGGATTAGTGTGTTCCTGCTGAAATGCTTTAGTACATGATGAATTGTAGACTGTTTGCCTGGACCATTCACATCTTCTAACAAAACACAATTTGTTATCCAAAACAAAAGGCTGGGTTTTTTTCCAAGGCACAGCTTTTTTATGAAGCAAAGCTGTTAACCCTGCATCCTGACAGAAAGCAGATCACGAGGAGGAGAAGGTGTGTCAGCTGAGTGCTTCAGGCTTCTGAAGGTAGGTATGAGGTGGCAAATTGCCTCCCACTTTGCTTCCAGTGTGCTGAGCAGGAGAATGAGGTGGCCAGAAAGATTGCAGCACTTGAAAAAGCTCCTGTGCACAGAATGGACTATAGTGATGTAAAAAGCCTCTGTCATCCCAATGTCTGTGCATCAGACTGCACAGAAAAGGGAAGACTAGGGAAATCAAGAAAATTCACTTGAAATTTGTCAATAAACAAATTAATCCCACTGCATTTTCCTAAAACACATTTGTGTTTCTTCTTGTACCACAAAACCAGTAACTTGTACAGAGGAATTTGCATAAGAGGAAGTTCCCTTTTGGGACAAATTCATCAGGCAAAAATCTGCTTCTTCCAGGCACTGACCAGGAACTGAAGGCCTGAACTTTGACTGCTGCTCCCCAGCTCTTACAGAGACGTGGCAATGTTTGCTGTGGGTACCAGGCCTGAAATATCAGCAGTGATGTCGTGTGAGGAAAGGAAAATGTTCAAAACCTTGACTCATCATTCATCAGTGGAACTGTATCAACAGGTGAGGAAACATGTAAATATACTTTTATTTTGGGGGTTGCATGGAAGAGAAAGGAGATGAAAAAGGCTATTTCAAGTGCTACCTGTATCCAAGGAATGTGAAAAATATTTTCTAATTCACTACATTCCTTTCTTGTTTTTAATTATTTTTCTCTTTCCAGAAACTTTTCAGTATATATCAAATGATAGTGGAGACAGAAGTGAGGAAAATAAAATGCTACACATCATTTTTTTCCTACTTAATCTAGCAGATTTGCAAACAAACACTCACCCAAAATGGTAAGAAAGAATTGCATCTTGTACAAGTTTAAATAATTAGAAAAGTGAGTTTTGCTGAAGGCGGGTTTGTGTTTTCAGAGAGCTAGGCAGTTTCTCAACACAAAAATGGCATAGTTTCTTCCATTAAGAGATCTGACAAAATGAAAATTACAGAAAAGGTTGACATATTATCACCATGATATGCTGATTAAATAATGCGGTTTGGTTTTGTTAGAGACATTTTACATTTATAACCATGGATAATATTTCTGGGGTTTTTAAATTTTGTGGGGTTTTTTTCCAGAATTGTTCTAAGCATTTATTATGAATGGCACATCAGAGCCAAATTCTTACCTGAACTCATATTTGCCAGATACACACTGCTCTCTATCAGCAAGGAGTATGGTTGCTCATTTTGCAGCAAAACTCCTGCAGCCATTGCAGTACCTGTTGAAACAATGGAATAATCACTGAAAGCCTATGAGAGAAGCTCAAAATGGGCAGAATAAAGGCACATGCTCCTGGTTATGTTATGGAGTCGTTGAAGATTTGGGCAGTCAGGCATGGGCTGGTACTTGACAGATTGTCTACAATGCATGGCCCCTCGCTGCTCTCTTCCCTGTACTCTTGGGCTTTGGAATCACACCTGTCATGATTCTCCTCTAACAAGAAAACTGAACCCACTCCTCTCTCCAGGCAGAAACAGATTTTTTCTCTACTGTTATTTCTAATACAAGGTAAGTCCTGCTCTGAAGACCTTCTATCCGACAGAAAGATAAAGCAAGCTGTAGATATGAACACAGTCATCAGTCTGTGATGCTTAAATAAACCCTTTGCATAGCTCTTGAATGGAAATTCTTACTGAGTATAAGATCACCCTTCTGTTTCTCTTATCTCTATAGGAAAATAGCTGCAAGCATGACAAAAAAGAGCAATTTTTATACCAAACTAAGCACATCTCTGCTGCATCATTAGCTAGAGAAAGTTTGCTAAATAGACAAACCTTGGGTTCCCAAGTCTGCAAAACCAGTATTAGGATTCAGTATAAATAGGGTTTTAAAAGACAGATGTGCTAAAAAAATATATATAAAAATAGAAGAGTCCTGCGGGGATTAGGTGAAACAACAGGCCTGTGTGGTGCTAACTGCTTGCTGTTCATTGTCCAGCTTTTATCTCTAATTCTGCATAATAATTTTTGCAGCAAATATTTAAATAAAATTTATTCATTCAGATATTATATTATCTACCACATACTTGAATAAATTATTTTTCCAACAATGCTAATGGACTTTATTCCACAAAGTCAGCCAGTGCAGCTCTGTTCATTTCAAGATGCTTAATGGTGGGAACAGATTACAGATTCACATTAAGAACCCTTTCACAGAGCTGCACCAGTCCTCTCAAAGGGATGAGAATTACATTTGTCAGTGAAGACAAAAAGCCTTCTGAAACTTCAGAGATGCTCAGAAAGGCATCTCTAATGTAGGTATTTTAAGAAGAATATGAATCAAGAATATGAATCAAGAATATTAATCAAGAACACTCTTTAATAAAGATTAAAAGAGTATATGGAGCATTTTCTACTCAGCTACTTGACCATCTGACTCTGTATTCTGAAAAGTCAGTCCTTTAATAAACTACCTTCATATAATTGCATTCTATTTGGAGAAGTTCCAGAACCTCTATTTTTTTTCCAATGGATTTTGAAATCAGTAAGTGATGGCTTCCATTATCAGAGGAAACTTTGAACCTAAAGAAAGTACTTCATTTTATCCCCAGAATTTCTTTTTTAGAGTTAATAATTCTGAATTAACAAAAATTATTGGTTTCTATTTCTCAGAAAGTTCTCTTCAAAATTCCTAACAGCTTCTCCAGATAAGATTTGAAAAAGATATCTCATCATACTGGCAGCAGAATCACCACCATGACGACTATTTAGTTCTCCTATTTCCCTATACTCAAATGATTAAAAAATAAAGATATTAAATATCAGGGATATTTCTATCTAAAAATATTTCCTTTTTTTTTTACCCAGGAATCAGGCTGATAAGAACTCTTAACTCTTAACCTCTTAATGAGATGGAGGTTAATGCAAAAGAGAACATACCTAGAGTATGAAAAAATACTAGCAAGCTTCTTCTAAGTGGCAGAGGTGAGCTCTTTGTTTCTTTGTTGTCTAACCAATTTTATTTCATTTATATTCCATAATTCCTGTGCTGCCCAACTGACCTGGATATTTTGTCTGTGCCTTTCAGTTTGCAAAACTTGATTGACAGCTCAATGTGATCAATGGGAGCAATTCCGTTATATTTACTTCTGAAAAAAAAGTTAGTAATATTGTGACAAATGACTTTGCTGAGCTACACTGCACTCCCTCAGACAGGTGTAAGGTGGTAATTTGGGACAGGTCAGTGCTGATGTTCCTACAGAGGGGCATTATGTTCCTGCACCAATAAAAAGGATGCTAGAAGTAAAGTGCTTAGGTTGAAGCAGCAGCAGCTCTCTCCTGTTTTGCCTCTGTACCAGATATTCTTGGTTTTTAAAGACGTTCTTCAGCATTTTGCTCGTCTCGTGAACGCTCGGTAGCTGCGGAAGGCACAGCCTGGAGCACTATTCCAGGTCGCGCTGCCATGGAGCTGCCTGAGGATCCGAGTCACGTACCTTGGGGCAATCACGGTATCGCCTTAATCAGCTCTGCTGCTCGATCTCTGCCGTGCGTCCCTATTGCCATGACAGCAAAGAGGCCGCCCCTTAATCCCGGCTCCCTGCACGAGTGAGAGGAACGGTATCTCCTGCGGTGCAGTTCCACCTCTGTTCAGCACAGGCAGCGGTGCCATCCAGCGAGCGGGAACACCCCGGCTCCTGACACCAAACACCGGGAAATGTGCCTGTGCTGTCGGCTGGCAGAAGGCAAGAGCAGGACCACGCTGCCCAAGGAATCTCCTGGAATCCTCATGCCAAGCACTCTGGGTATTTCAAGAGGTCCCCTCCAGGTGTGGGTTTGATATGTGCTTGCTTGATGTTTGTCTGCAGTTTTGAGTTCCTTTTCTTTCCCCCCACTTTTGAGCTGAACAATTTCTAACAGAAGGGATTTCTGTCTCCTGTTGCACTGGATTCACATGTTGCATTTGGAAACACGACAGCTGTCGAGCCCCACTCACTGCTGCACACTTGCAGGGCTGCATTTCCTGCAGGGGATGCAGTGTGGGCACCTCGTGGATGAGGTCGCTCCCAGCACCCACCTTATGAACAGTGAAGCCCCTTGCCCACGCCCTTTCCTCTGCATTACAGGCCCTGCTCTTTGTAAGGTCACAGGGGAGCAGCAGGCCAGCTGGGACATGGGGGGTCCCAGCTCCTTCCAAAGGCCACCTTCCACTGGCAGCATCCCTCACTGGCTCTCAGGAGCTGGCTGCAGGATGGACCCTGCAAACCAGCAGTGGGGTTTGCAAATGACCAACTCTGCCTTGTCACAAAACATTTCTTACTGGTGTTTCAGGATCTGAAAACCAGTGGCTTCCAGGGGCTGGGCTGAATTTTTGCTCCAGACTGGAACGAGAGGAGCAATGTCCATTACTGCAGCAGCCAGAAAACAATGATACAGTCAAAAAGTGAGGAGACAAGAAGATGCTGGTCTCACTCTATCTTGGCAGTGAGGATGGTTATTTAATAAATGCAATTGCTACTGTTTCCTTCAGAACATGTTTTCAAACAGAGAGAAGAGCTTGCATTCCCAGCTGGAAGGATTCCAGTTAGGGCAGTGTAGCTGCCAGCATGGACAGTAATCCCATTGTAAGGCTCCCCACAGTGCCCCTGTGCACCTATCCACCAATACTGAGGGCCCAAATCTTTAATTCCTGTGGCTTTGGCAAACAAGGATGTCACAGCAGACCACACACTTAAAAAGATTACATTTATGTATTAACATTAAAAAGTTTAGTAAGTTTTCCATTTCAAATATCAATATATGGGAAAAATTATTTTAAACCTCAAATATATTCATACGAGAGGCAATGCTGGTGCTTAGGCCTGTCACATGAAATTCTGAGATTATTTTTACTGTTTTATTGTCTTCTAAAGTGAATGTGTTCTCTCCCTGTTGCAGTCACTTGTAAGTAACTACCTAGCAGCTAAATTTTTACAGAAACATAGTGAGCTCGCTGCAGGTAGGGGTGAGGGTAGCTTAGTACCTAAGCACTAGGCTGACACCTTTAAAATTTCCTGTGGCCTAATTCTGCAAGCACTTGAGAAGCTTTGCTTTTGTGAGCAGTCCCACAGAAGTCAACTGAATGTCTAAATATAAGATCACACGGGATACAGTTTCACTGCCAAAATGCAAAATCCTGTAAACAGCACTAATGGAGATGTTTCAGGCAGATGACTAAAGATAACTTCAATGATTAAGACTAAGTAAAAATAGGATAGTGTAGTGAGGACTGGGTATATTTAATGAAGTGGTTAAGAGCTACTAAATTATAACCTTGTCTCTTAATTCAGGCTTTGAATCTGATGCTTTAAGATTGGCAGATCATGAGAATTTCTAGCAAAAAATCTTCTAAATTGGCTGAGAGGTGGTTAGTCACTGGTTCAGGAAGCACTGGTAAATGAAAATGCATTTTAAATTACCACAGACTATCTAATTTTAACATTGCCAGGAATAACAAAGCATTTCTAAACGTTTGTAAAAAATTATGATAACTGAGGGTTTTGCTAAACTTGGATTATTATGATTAATGAAACAAGATGCAAAGGTTCTTGTTCTAATGCCTGTACCCGTGAAAAAGCTCACTGGGAACAGATATTTCATGAATGCTTAAGCTACAATTTAAACATGGTCTGGAAGGAAGTTTTAGCACTGAGCACACATCTTTCAGTAGGCACGCACCTCAATTCCCAAGGTACTTTAAAAAGCTCAATTATTTGAAATTTAAATGTTTTCTTCCCGTAAGAAAACACCAAAATACTGGAAAAGCAATAAACACACGGATAAAGGACAGAGAGAAGACTAGGTAAAAATGTAAACAAATTTTCATATAGTTCAGTTATACACTACTTACACAGCAGGATGATACTACAGCTGCTGTGAAACTCCAGGGGTTTCACACTGGAACCACAACCAGAACGGATTTGTTATTTCTACATGTCTTTTACCCTCTTTGGGAAAAAATATTCCCTACCTGTCTTAGTAAAAGATGAATGTCATTTAATCATCAAGTTTGATATTTACAAAGGACTCTAACCTCTTTCATGTACAAAAGAGACAAGAGAATATCATTCATTAAAAGATTATGCAGGTGCTGGTTTGATGATTCAGTCTTTGCTGTTCATAGATTTTTGACATAAATAGCAAGAAACTGCAAGCTAAACTGATGGACAAGGCTCTCAATTAACTTGAGCCATGTTATTTAAATCACCTCTTTCTGTGGCAGTGCTAACCTAAGAGTTAACAGAAGGTATTTTAAACTACCTTGAACAGGCTGGCAGGCAGTAATTACTAGAGAGACTCATCAAGGAGATGGCGTAAAGTGAATATATTAACTGTTCTACAAACAAAAGTGCTGGCTCTGAGACCCTTGATCATGAACATCATGTTTACCAAGAGACTCTCAGACTCATCACACTGACTACATGCAGAAGAATGAAATAGTCAGTAATTGTCAGCATTCTGACAGCACTCAAGTGCAAGTTCAAAAATTATCTCTGTGAATTAGAGGATTTTTACATCTAATACAGTCAAAACCATAGTAAATTTACAGGACTTTTAATAGTTTTAGTTATTTCAGTGTAACACCTTACCTGTTACCCTGCAAAAAGAATGAGTGAGTGCTGATCCCTTCATAGCTGCAGTATCAGCCACAAGAAACACGGTGCAGGGCAGTCACGTTTTACAGAGAAGCTGAATGAATTCCCCTGGTGTTTCCTGTGGCTAATCGGATCGGGGATGGTAATCTGGGAGGAGCCAGCAACGATCTTTTCTTAACCTAAACGGTGCGGGGAGTGCCTCGGGGACTATGCAGATAATCGTCCTAAACTGCTTTCTGCGTCTGCCCGGCCTTTAAAGGGATTGAGGCAAACAGGCCGCACAGCCTGATGTTCTAATAACTGACTCTCCCAGCTCTGCTCTTCCTGTTCACCTCATTTCCTATTAGCGACAACTAAACAGGTATTTATTTGTGTGTGTCTACATGCACAACACAAACAAACACAGAGCCACAGAGAGAATTTTGAGAAGTGAGATTAATTACAGTAAAACTGATACACTGAGATTTTGAAATGCCATGAAAAGAGAATTAGATAGAACTGTTCCATTGTTATCTGGGCCTATCGTTGTTATCTGCATAAAGCATTTATTCTTACCCAGTAAAAGCACAGAATGTCACTGAAGTATTTTTAGCAAGTATAAATTAACTGCATTAAAAGTAAGATCTCAAAACCATAACAAAAATAAATTAATATAAATATAATCAACTGTAATCAACTAAAAATATAATCAACTAAACCCCAAAGATTTTGATTTAACTAAATACTAGATAAACAATGTATATAAAATAGGATACAATATCTTATTCTATCTTAAAAATAGATCTTATCTCAAAATCTATTTCAAGCACTAAGTAGTAGCTGACGAAGAAAAGGGCTTTCATCTATTCCCATCACTTCCCTGCATGTCTTGTTAAAAATCCCTTCCATTAATGAAGCTAGGGATTAATTTAAAAAACCTCCCAATTATTTAGAAACAAATTATCCTTAAAATTAAAATCCAACATGATCTGATCTGTTCTGTGATCCTAAGTTTTTTGGGAAAAAAAAAAAAAAAAGAAAAGAAATGGGACTTCAAAAGATTTGTACACAATTTGGGAGAATCCACCAAGGTACCTTGGCTACTTAAAAACCTGAACAGATTGTGGAGCCTAAAACCCTCTCTGGCACACCTTTCTTGTGTTGGTAGAAGTTTCAACCACAAAGGGGCCAAGCAGCCAGGGCTTCCCCAGCCTGCAGCTGCAACTGGGGGATTCACAATCTCCAAAAATGAACTCATGTGGGTTCCCAGAGTGCCAAGAGCTGGTGTGCAGTGCCACTGCTGCAGCAGCCCTGCCCAGGCCAAGGGCCAGGCACACTCAGGTGTTGGTGAGAGCAGAGCCCCAGCAGAACAGTGAAGACTTCCTGGGAATGACAAACCTTCAGCAGGAATATGTATTGGAAATGTGGGGTAGAAAGACTCAGAGGTCAGCTTGAATGAAATATAAATTGTATAGTGAAATAAATCTGTTCTTTGCATTTCGGCTGTGGTTGGAGGGTTGCCCTTGGTTACCAGTCTGGGTCAATTCACACAACAGGAACAGCCCCATGCAGCACTCCTTGGTTTCACATTGTTCACTCACTACAGAAGTGGCTCTAGAAATCTGAATCTGTGAATTATGAGTAAAGGGATACATGTATTTTCCAAGTGTCAGCACACTAAAATGTGTTAACAAATGGAGCATCTGGCAAAACATTTTGTAGGAGTAGCTGGAGGAAGCTGGCATCATTTTAGTTGACTAAAGAACAAAGAGCAGCTTCAGATAACTAATAAATATTAATTAAATTCTTAATATAAGCATACTCTTTGGGAGAAGTTCTGAATGTTCACATTTGAGAAGCTGACATACCTAAGTTTTGTTTCCATGTGGGTAATATAACACTATTTACCTATTTGATTCCAGAGGGGGGTTAATCCTTGGAGGGTTTGGATTCCTGGTGCAACAGCCTCTGCTTTCATGTATCCACTTGTAGGTGTCAGAGTTTTGCTAGCTACCCCTTTACCTGTTCCTACATTTGTATTTCTCACTATTAATGACTTTGTTCAGCTGAAGAACTAATTTATTCTAGTGCTCGGCAGAGTTTGGCTAATTCCAGGCACCAGTGCCAAACGTGTTTGCTCAAACAGGATGTGCCACCATATTTGAGTCAAAACAAGGCTTTGTGCTAACTGAAGGTGACTTTTTGGGAGAATTAACCTAGAGGGTGAAATAATTTGCCATTTCCAAGGAAAGAATACACAGAGTAGGTGGGATGCTAATGACTAAACTAGCAATCTTCATGTCTCTAGGCTTGGCATTTTCCTGTTTCAACAAAATGAAGAATCCCAAGCCCTCTGGAAAATTCTGCTGAACTATAATTGTCATTTAAAGCATTTTAAGTAGAACAGGATCACTGGGCTTCTGGCAGCTTCTCTTGCACTGCCTCATGCCTACTTCACAGCAGAGGTAGCAAATCCACCTGTCCTGTGGCCTTAGGTACAGGTTTATCAGATTAGGCAGGTAGAAAAGTGTCTGAATTGCCTCATCAGAATGTCTGACCACTGCCTACACTGCACTGCTTTCAGTGATACATAGAAAGAATCAAAATATCACATTATCTTAAAACTTAAAGCTGACTAAAACCTAAGATTAATTTTTATTAAATACAAACTGTGTGCTTGGATTCCTAGCTGGCTTTGGGCATTTCCAGCTTCTCTTTTTGTTCCTTGCTCTTCTCATAGTTTAGATCATAAAAATCAATTAATGTTGCTTTATTTTCGGCCTGTATTGAAACTCTGCAGGGGAGGCTTTAACTTTGTGTAACTTTCCAACATGTTATTGAAGACTTTCTATAAGTTCTACTTTTAGATATTTTACATATATATATATCAATATATATAGACACATATAATTTTTTTCTGTCCATTAAGCATAATGCTGTACCACCACAAATCAATCACAAAAGCAGACTCAAAGCCTTTGGCAGACCTCAGCTTTACCAGCAGTGTTACAGTTGTGGGAGAAATGTACACATTTAGCTGCTTAATGAGATCCCATAGCAGCAGCCCACCTGTGATCCCTGTCCTCTTTCATCATCTCTACTTCTGACAGTCTCTCTTTTCCTGTTGGTTCCACTGTTACCTAAAATTGCCAGTAAAGGACAAAATGTAGTGAAATGTTAGGTAAAGGCAGCAGCGTAATATGAAAATTTCAATTCAAAAGTCAGTTCCAAAACTGGAAAGTTGTATCAGGTGTTCATTCAATGGACTTACAATGCAAAAGGTGACTACACATCTAGGAAAATAGTGTAGAACCACTTAAACTAGATCTAGCTAGAAAAAGGAAAGCTCTAATTTATGTGACAACTATCTTCTCCATGTCAGATTTCCCAGTTCCTAGACAATTCATTACACAAAATAAAATAGTCATTATGGTGTCCAAATGGTATAATTGGATTTCCAAAGAAGTGAAATATTTACTGAAACGTGTGGAAGAAACGCTTTTCGGGTCAGTTTATGTGTCGAGCCGAGCAAGTACACCACGAGAGAGGACTACATTGCTGATTGTACCTGAGGTGATACCCTCACAGCAGCTGGCCCTGCAGACTGTCTCCCTCTCTCACTTCATCTTGCCTTAGACATGCAGGTACTCCCTGTGTCCCACATAAACTACTGAAGGAAACAAGAGATGGAAAAATCACAGAATCCCAGAATGGTCTGGGCTGGAGGAACCTTAAAGCCCATCCAGTGCCACCCCTGCCATGGCAGGGACACCTTCCACTGGCCCAGGGTGCTCCAAGCCCTGTCCAACCTGGCCTCGGACACTGCCAGGGATCCAGGGGCAGCCACCACCTGAATCACAACCTGAAAATGCTTTCAAGCAATACAAAAGTGCAAACACATTTATTTTGTACACATGATATTGGGATTAACTCCTCCATAGATGTGAAGCTGGGTGTTGCTCAGTGGTGTGAAGGACTCCCAAAAACAAGTCAATGAGAAAAGCAAAAGCAAGGGATCTATGCAAAGAGAAAACACTGAAGTCTAGATTATTAACAAATCAGGTAACCGTTAATCTTTTTGTTATTCCACTGAAGAGTGTAGTGACAGTCTGTAGCCAAAAGCAGTAATAGCTAAAGGTACTGTTGAGTGTGTGGAGTGACCTATGTATTGAGGTCCCTCAAGCAGGACTGACTGAGCTGCATTTTTCAGGGTGACTGAGTGATGATTAGAGGTAAGGTACAACCACTACTAAACATGCAGACACTGCTGAGAAGGGGAAAATCAGTTTCCACTGCACTACCCCGCTGTCCTTCACGGACCTCTCTCTCCCTGACATCTGTGGGTCTTTGCGAAAGTAAAACTACACAGATCATTTCTTATACTGGAAGCATTTTGAGGTTGTGATTCAGGGGGTGGCAGACCCATGCCTGGAAGTATTCAAGGCCAGGTTGAACGGGGCTTGGAGCACCCTGGGCCACTGGACCCCAGACCAGCCTGGGCTGCTGTGCTTCGGTTCTGTGACTATTCAACAGCGGGTGGCAGAGGGGCTGTGTCACCGCACATCCCCCGCGGGACCACAGGCCGTTCTCAACCACAACCGGTGCCGGGCACGGCCTGGGGACAGCGGGCGGAGCCCAGAGAGCCGTGCGGGGCCGCGGCGGGGTCTCAGTCCTTAAAGGAGGGGCCAGGCCGAGCAGCGAGCGCGGGGCTGCCCCACAGCCCGGGGTGCCCGGCGGGGTTGGGCGCTGTGAGGAAGGTGCGCTGTGCGGGGCCCCGGGCGCTGTGAGGAAGGGGCGCTGTGAGGAAGGTGCGCTGTGAGGGGCCCCGGGTGCTGTGAGGAAGGTGCGCGGAGCTGTGAGGGGCCCCGGGTGCTGTGAGGAAGGTGCGCGGAGCTGTGAGGGGCCCCGGGTGCTGTGAGGAAGGTGCGCGGAGCTGTGAGGGGCCCCGGGCGCTATGAGGAAGGTGCGCGGCGCTGTGCGGGGCCCCGGGTGCTGTGAGGAAGGTGCGCGGAGCTGTGAGGGGCCCCGGGTGCTGT
The DNA here is from genome assembly GCF_012460135.2 of Molothrus ater. Classification (NCBI taxonomy): domain Eukaryota; kingdom Metazoa; phylum Chordata; class Aves; order Passeriformes; family Icteridae; genus Molothrus; species Molothrus ater. The sequence continues at coordinate 1,108,447 of NC_050488.2, forward strand.
GAGGAAGGAGCGCTGTGAGGGAGGTGCGCGGCGCTGCGAGAAAGGTGAGGGGCGCGGGCGGGGCACGGACCCACCTCACCTGCAGGGCCGCTCGCGCCGCTCCGCCGGCACCGCCCCCCAAACGTGCGCATGCGCAGGGAGGGACCGGGGACAGGGGAGGCAGCAGCGGGAACGGCGGGATCGGGATCGGGAATAGCAGTGTCGGGAAGAGCAGTGTAGGGATCGGGAACAGCAGTGTAGCGATCGGGAACAGCAGTGTCGGGAACAGCGAGGTCGTGATTGGGAAACAGCGGGATCGGGAATAGCGGGATCGAGGAGCAACGGGAGCCGGAAAGGCGGGGGCGGGGAGGACCGGGATCTGGAAAGGCGGAATGGGGGGAACGCGCATGCGGGATCGGGAAAGGCGGGAGCAAGATCGGGATAACAGAGCGGTAGGTGAGGGGCAGGAGTGAGTGAGTGAGTGAGTGAGTGAGTGAGTGAGTGAGTGAGTGAGTGAGTGAGTGAGTGAGTGAGTGAGTGAGTGAGTGAGTGAGTGAGTGAGTGAGTGAGTGAGTGAGTGAGTGAGTGAGCGGAGTGAGTGAGTGAGCGGAGTGAGTGAGTGAGCGGAGTGAGTGAGTGAGCGGAGTGAGTGAGTGGAGTGAAGTGAGTGAGTGAGTGAAGTGAGTGAAGTGAGTGAGTGGAGTGAGTGAAGTGAGTGAGTGGAGTGAGTGAGTGAGTGGAGTGAGTGAGTGAGTGGAGTGAGTGAGTGGAGTGGAGTGAGTGGAGTGGAGTGAGTGAGTGGAGTGAGTGAGTGGAGTGAGTGAGTGAGTGGAGTGAGTGAGTGAGTGGAGTGAAGTGACTGAGTGAGTGAGTGAAGTGAGTGAGTGGAGTGAGTGAGTGGAGTGAGTGAGTGGAGTGAGTGAGTGAGTGGAGTGAGTGAGTGGAGTGAGTGGAGTGAGTGAGTGGAGTGAGTGAGTGAGTGGAGTGAGTGGAGTGAGTGAGTGGAGTGAGTGAGTGGAGTGAGTGAGTGGAGTGAGTGAGTGGAGTGAGTGAGTGAGTGGAGTGAGTGGAGTGAGTGAGTGGAGTGAGTGAGTGAGTGGAGTGGAGTGAGTGAGTGAGTGAGTGAGTGGAGTGAGTGAGTGGAGTGAGTGAGTGGAGTGAGTGAGTGAGTGGAGTGAGTGAGTGAGTGGAGTGAGTGAGTGAGTGGAGTGAGTGAGTTGAAATATTTTTCACGCTGTTTTACTGTCACGGTTTAATGTTTAAACGTGAGCCATTGGGTTTTAGTGGTAAAAGGTGGGAGCTTAATTGAAAATGTCCAGCTGACCGTGTTTTCTAGGTGAATGGTGCCCACAGGTGGAGGTATGGTCGCACTGACGCTCCGAAGGTTTCAGCCTCATCCCCCTGCCCTATCCACATCTCATGAAGGATTTTATCGAGGAGATGCCACACAGACATAGGTCAGGGCTTTGAGAGGCTTGGCTGAAGATTTTTGATAGGCATGAAAGGCATTTAGGTCTTGGACACAGAGCAGAATAGGTTTGTAATGGTTTATTTTAATACTGTAGTTGAATATACAGTTGCTGATTAAAGGAGGAGCGAGAGCCGTAAACCTCTGCACATGTCAGTGAGCTGGGCTGGAACATCTGTCTGAGGGTCAGCAGGGTGTTCTTGGAGTGAGTGCCTGCTACCACGCTTGGGAAGTCTAAATTTTGGTTCAAGGTACTCACAGACTTTAGGCACTGTTCTTTGTCTGTCTTGTTAGCCACATCAGTACATTAGCACCTAGAATAAGTGTCCTTAGTGTATCAATTATTTAAACACTAGCAAGGTTTACGTACTTTTAATTGACTTTTTTCAGGTAAAAACAGGTTTGGGAACTTTGTAGAAATGCTGAAAAGAATTCTGTCACTCCTTTCTGCTAAGCTGAAGGAGTTGTCAGCAAGGAGACACAGGGCTTTTTTCTTAAAATGTGTCAGTCCCATCAGTGCTAAGTGTCTTAAATATGTCTTGATTTTTGGCAGCATAATGTATTCCTGCAATAATATTGATTTATAAACTAAAAAAATAAAAAAGGTTGTGTGACTCTTCCTTCTGTCTTCCTCTAAAAGACTTGAATAGGGTTTCTCTGTGTCTGCCTATGAGAAAATGTTATTAAAATTCACAAGTTTCATTTTTTAAATGAACTGCAGGGCACACATTAAGTGTTTGGTCCCACAGAGTGAGATTTGTGCCTTTGCCATCAATTATCATTCTCATGTGTTTAGGGTTTGGCTGGCTTGGGCTTGGAAGGCTGAGCACGGCTGTGATCACGCCATGTGATCTCTTCCCAAAATTTGTGTTTATCATTACATAATTACATGAATAAACAATCTTTTGCATGCTTCACAAAGAATTTGTAAAATTCATAGAAGAAAGCACAAAGCTCTCTTTGTTTTATTGTAAAGATGCAACCACAAAGGCATGAAAATGAATGCTTGCTTTGCTCTTTCTTGTCTGAAATAAGGAAAAAGTTGAGGTTTTCACCACAGCGTGTCCTTGGTTGGGCTCGTGGTGCAGCTGCACACTTGTGCTTGTGCAGTGCTGCAGAGGGGGCAAGGCTGCTTCTGTCACAAGCTGAGCAGGGACAACCCCTCAGGACCATGGCACAGCAAAATCCGTGCTCCTGGAATGCTCAGAAATGCTGTCTTTGAATTATATGGGTTTTTTACTCCAGAGACTGAATCAGAACCAGCAGAAAACTCAGTGAGGCTGACCATGAGGGGCAAGCTCCCAGATACAGACGGGAAAAGGAGCTTTCCTTGGTAGGTAAAACTCCAGGGGTGAAAAGGGGAAAGGGAGACTTCTTGCTTTCCCAGAAGTGTGACTTGGGGTCAGATGATGATCCTGGGAGCATGATGAGCCTCTCTAATGCTGCAGGGCTGAGCTGGAGCCTGACACTGAAAGAACAGCTCCAGGGAAACTGAGCATGCCGCCCCAGGTCTGCCCAGACCTTTCCTGGCTGGCTGGAGCTGATTTCACATCAGCCCGTGCCACCGTGTGGCAAAGGACCACGGTGCACAGCTCCTCTCCCAACTCCGAAATGCTTCCTGCCAGGTTCTGCCCTCTTTCTGTGGTCCTGGGATTGCTGGGGGCCGAGGGGCAGGGTGGGTTTCATCTGCAAGGTTCCTGAGCTTCCTCTCAGCAGCTCCTGGGTCTCTTGGAAATCCCACGGGTTCAGCGTGGTGCTGTTCTGCCCTGTGATGTTATTCCAGCACACTGTGCTTTGGAGCCAGCTTTTCTGAGCATTTCCCAATTCCACCCAAGCAGGTAACTGAAGAATAACTGTATGGGGATAATCCATGAAACCTTTAACCTTTTGCCTTCATTTTTTCATCCAATTGCTCAGGTCCTTTCTTCCCTTGCAGGAACACCAGGTTTTGCAGCCTTCCAGTGCTTTAAGGGAGAGAGGGACTTTTTATCTGGGTAGATAGTGACAAGACAGGGGATAAAGACTTTAAACTGTCAGAGGCAGATTTAGGCCAGATATAAAGAAGAAATTCTTCCCTGTGAGGGTGGGCAGGCCCTGGCACAGGGTGCCCAGAGCAGCTGTGGCTGCCCCTGGATCCCTGGAAGTGTCCAAGACCAGGCTGGACAGGGCTTGGACCCACCTAGGATAGTGGAAGATGTCCCTGCCCATGGCAGGGGTGGAAGTGGATGGGCTTTAAATGTCCCTTCCAACCCAAACCATTCTGTGATTCCATAATTCTGTGATTTGAACACTTTATTCCACTTTTTGTTTCTTGCCACCCCACTCACTCCCAGGGGATAGCAGTGTTCTTTTCTAGCATAAACACAGCCTTTACAGAGATGATTCAGGTTTTCTCTGGGAGCCTTTCATTTGCACTGTTTATGCAGGCACATTGTGCGTTGTACAATGTCTCTCTTGTTTGCCATGAGCATCAGCGTGGTGGGAAGGCAACAAAAGACTCCGAGGGATACTCAGCAGATGTAAGGAAACAATGCCAGCAGCAGGAGAAAATAGCTGGAGAGGCTGCTCCTGGGGCTGGACACGTCCTCAGTGGGATGTGACAATGCTGTGGTGAGGGTGGAGAGGATCCCAAGTGGAAGCAGGTTTGTGCGCAGGGTCACTGGAACCGGTGGATCTTCTACATACTGAGTAGTGTGCTGGAACTCTCACCTTTCCTGGGAACAATGAACTATCCCTACTGCCACAAGTTTTCTGAGGGATTTAGCCTGGGCAGGGTGCTGGTGACAACTCCTGCCCTCTCTGCCCACTGGCTGTGCTGTCAGAGCAGGACAGTGGGTCCTGCTTTCTGTAGTGACCATTTCATATCCTTTCATTTGGCTTTGTGTGGATTTGGTTCCTGTTTCTCCTAAAAATATGCAAACATGTCTCTGCCAAGTTACCAGTCTTCTCCTGGTTCTGTAGAAATTTCTTGTTCTGACTACTTTTTTTTTTTTTTCCTTGGCCTTTTATATGGGCCTTTGTATTGAGTTTCCTTTTACTCGCCTTTTTGGTCTATCTTTGATTCACATTTGTTAACTTCAAGACCTTAAAGCTGTGCTTTGACCTTTACAGCTCTGACAGTTTGCTAAGACAAGTGAGAATTTGTTGAAGGAGAGTTAGTTATCACAAAAGGGTATATGTTTCTGTAGTTTACCTCCCCCACACTTGTCATTAAAGCAATTTTTATAATTATGAGCTAATAATCACCCCACGCTTTACAACATCACAGGTAAAGTAATGGGAAAAGATCTGAGTGTTTTCAGCTTCAAGTGGCTGTAGTTCAAAATAACAATGAAGAAATTTGGAAGTCTGCAGCTTTGACTAGAGTGAATTCTTTCTCAAATGAGGGAATTGAGGAATTTTGAGACCCTGCCCCCGTGTATGGTGTGTGTCCTCCTTGCAGAAGGATGTTAATACACCAACATGGCAGGAGAGGAAGGTGTAACCTACTGTGTTTATTTCAGAAACCTACTTTTATCATTCACCTGGGTGTAACTGTTTGGCTTTCTAAAATGAATACTTAAATATTTTGCATTTAAAAAGCCTACAATGGTTGAAGGTATATATTGCAAAAGTGGAGTGTTCCAATTTTAAAACAGATTTGTTTTGGCTGTGGGCTCGTCTACCATCCATGGAGATCTGTGCCAGTAAAAACAGATGTGGAAGCCGTCTGTCCAGAGGGTGAACTGAGGAGCCTGTTCAGTCATGTTGGAGCAACGTGGACACTTGGTTCCTTGGGGACATGAGCAACACAATGTGAAGGACTCACTTAGTCACAACCAACTGTTCTGGAAGTGACTTCAGAGAGTGATTTTTTTTTTAATAAAAAAATACAGTGCTTTAAAATTGTAATTACACTTGAGGAAACTGCATTTGATTCAGAGATATTATGGAAGCAATAAAGAGATTTAAAAGAAATCAGCAGTTTTCTGGCAATTACTTGCTCAGCTCAACTATTAATATTGGTTTGTTTGCCAGAACATGATCAAAAACATTTGGCAGGCAAGACTTGGTCTGGAAAGTGAGCCAGTAAAATTGAGCTGTCATCTAAGTACATACAGAAAAACTGTTCCCTTGGCATGAAAAACAGACTGTTTACAGAAATAATAAACATGCCCTCGAAAATTATGTTCCTTCTCTCTAAAATCACGGAAGGTCACAAGACTTCGACCTTACAGAAGGAGCATAACACTTTATGAGACTCCTGTCAAAGCACATGATAAAAAATAAATACACTGCAATAAAGAAGTGTCAGGCTGATGGCTCAAATGTGCCTTCCTGCCGTATCCTGTCTCCTTCCCGCAGGATGTGGGGTGGCTGCTGCCAGGCCACAACAGCCCAGCTGGAGGGGAGGGCAAATCCACCCATTCTCCTGACATATCACTCCATGTAATTAACTTGTGTTCATCTCCCAAGTAAACCTTGCAAACAGCGAAACGTGTCAGAGTGAAATAGAAGTTATTGAAAAGTGTAATTTGCAAAAGCCCTTCTGGTGATTCAGCTGCTGGATAGAGCTCCAGTGCTGGGTGTCCATGAGGAATACAGGATTTGGCCACAGCTTGCTGGTTTCTCAGAGCCCTGAGGATGGAGGAGTGAGCTCTAGGGAAGGATGGTGGATGGCTACAGCTGGAGGAGGTGTCCACCCCCTGGCCAGCTCCCCCGAGGGCAGTGGTCTCACCTGTTTGCTCCTCAGGATTTCCAGGTTCACTCTTTATGTGGATTCCTCCTTCTGTCTCCAGAAAGCTGTTGGCTTTAAGGCTCCAGTGTGAACTCTGGCCCTGGGAGGGAGGAACACCACTCACTCTTGCACCCCAGGGAACTGGGGTTATTTAGGGAAGAAAAGGAGGCTCAGGGGGCCCTCATCACTTTCTGTTACTGCCTGAAAGGAGGTTGTGCTCAGCTGTGCCTGTCAGCCTCTTTTCCCAGGTAACAAGTGACAGGACAAGGCAAAGCACCCTCAGGTTGCACTAGGTGAGGTTTAGGTTGGGTATTATAAACAGTTTCTTCACTGAAAGGGAGGTCAGGCTTTGGAACAGGCTGTCCAGGGTGGAAGTGGTGGACAGAATGTGGCACTTGAGGATAGGGTTTAGTGGCAGCACTGGGTGAACCGTTGGTCTCAATGATATTTTTCCATCTTTAATGGTTCTGTGGTTTTTCCCTCCCCTAATTCCTTGCACAGCCATCACCTTTCTACTCCTCCTGCTGCCTCTGCTGGGGTTGGCTCTCACTCTGCAGTGCCACAGAGGCACAGCCAAGGGGCTTTGCAGCTCAGGTGCAGCAGGGGCTGTGCTCACCTGTGGAAGCAGCGTGGGCTGCAGAGCCAGGGAAGCACCAGCCCAGGACTGCCTGGAGTCACACACTGCCCACAAAGACATTGGTGTCACTGAGCAAGATAGAAAAAGAAAGTCAAGAAGCTTCAGCTCTGTTTTTTGAGGGCAGTTCAGACTCGTAGTCAGCACTGCTGTGCTTCCTGGAGATTTTACAGACTGACATGATGTCATACAGCCATTCTCCCTTCTTCCAGCATCCCTGAGTTCAGAGGGAGCAGAAGAGTTTCCTCACTGCCTTCCTCAGTTGCCTCCTCCCAGCACAGCACGAATCTAGCTAGATAAGCTGTATTTTGGAAGTCCCCCAGTAGAGTTTATACATGAGCAGAACATAAAAGATACTTAAATTTATAAAGCCTGAGCTCTCTGCGTGCTGAAGTTGAGTGTGCAAGTATTTGGCTTTGGGTCTGTCTGCCCCAGCCCCACAAAACAGCTTAATCCAGAAAAAACAATCTAAAAAAAACTTCATTTGCTGGCAGTTTAGATTCTGTTTAGTTATAACTCACAACCTCAAAACATAGGAATTAAGTTTAATTGTTCATCAATTATACAGCACACAGCACATACTGTTGTAATCTGTGCTGCACATATCTATATGAAGTATTAACACCAATGTTTAAACAATGTTTAAACAAAATACAAAGTCACCACAGGCAGCCTTAAACCTCAGCTGTACCATTTTGCTAAACTATTTTGGCTATGGATGTGATTTTTCACCCCTCTACCCTCATATGGTATTAATTCAATTGTTTTAGATGTTATACATGCGTAAGAACTAGAAGGGATTTCCTCAAACAACAAACACTGAAGATAAAAAGGTCGATGTTTATAAAAATGTCAAACTCCAAGGCTCTTCCATGAGTTGTTAGAGGATTGCTCTCATGAAGACTCCGAGCCAGTCACTCAGGAGTCCTCCAGTGAGGGAAGCTAATCCTGAGTTTCCACTCCTGCGTCTGTGCTCGTCCCTCAACAGAGCACTGGCAGCAGGAGTGCTGAAGGGAGAACAGGGAAATTTGGACGTGGTTCAAGATCCCAAAAGTTCTTGATCACTCTGGTTTTGGGTTTGTGCTCAGGAGCTCTCTGGAAGCAGCTCCTACACGGTGCTCTTGGTGTTCCTGCAGGGGTCTGTGGCTGCCAGGTGCTGAAAGGGACCTCCCTGTCACAGCTGAGCTGCTGCTCTTCTGCAGCAGGGGGGCAGACAAGAAACCTTTAAAAGATATTGTCTTAACCTTGTTAAAGGAGGGTTTTGTATGTCTCTGCTCTTTACTTGCAACTCTAAGCGTGTTCTGGAAGGCCATGCTCTGCCACAGGATGAGGTGGGAGAGCCTTTGGAGTCACTGGGCCGTGCCTGTTCCCTGGGGAGCCTGTTCAGTGCCCCAGCACCTTTTCCTGACACCCAAGCTTAGCCCTACCTGACACAGCTCCAGCCACTCCTCAGGTCCTGTCCCTGGTCACAGAGAGGAGAGCTGCTGGCTGTGAAGATGTCCTGGTGCTGCTGGTTGGGTACCAAACCTCCAGTCCCCTCCACAGCCTCCATGGAACTGGCTCCAGGAGCTCCGGACTCCTCCTGTCCCAAGGAACTCGGCATGGGCTCGGCACAGCAGCTGCAGCAGCCCCAGGACTGGGGAGAGAGGCAAGGCCTGCTGGCAGTGCCCCCCCTCAATATTCCCTCTTCCTCTTGCCCTCTGCACTCACGTTCTTCTTATTCTGCAGATCCCTTCTGTGGATGCCCTCAGGGCAAGCCGGGGAGCTGCTCTCAGCTCGCATCTGACATGGAAACCCTGAACGCGTGCCCTCCCACCCCCTCTGCCCACGCTGCCACCAACCCCTGGCGGCTGGGACACGGCTCTGGGAGCGGGGACCCCCCGACACACCCTGAGCCGGGACACTGGGAACAGGGACCCCCCAGGCACCCTGACCCCACTGCACCGGCAGCGGGGACCCTCAGGGCCCGATCCTGCGACGCTCGGGGACACCTGGGAACGCCGGGGGACACCTGCGCTCTGTCCCGCCGCCGCCAGGGGGCGCTGGCGCCGCGGGACACGGGACAGGGAATGGGGCAGGGGAACCCGGGATTGGGAATACGGAAATGGGGAATGGGGCATGAAGGACCCGGGAATGGCGACACGGGACAGGGGAATGGGGACACGGGACAGGGAGTGAGGAATGGGGACACGGGACAGGGGAATGGGGACACGGGACAGGGCATGGGGCATGGGGAATCCGGGAATGGGGACACGGGACAGGGGAATGGGGACACGGGACAGGGAATGGGGGACCCAGGAATGGGGACAAGGGACAGGGAATGGGGGACCCAGGAATGGGGACAAGGGACAGGGAATCGGGAACTGGGAATGGGAAATGGGGGATACCAGATACGGGATATGGGGATAGAGGATATGGGATGGGGGACACAGGGTGAGGGAATAGTGGATACAGAATATGGGCCATGGAAATGAGGGCTGTGGGATACAGCCTCCAGGACGCAGGGGAGAGAATGGGAGATACAGAGGATGGGAATGGGGATATGGGATAGGGGTGTGGGAATTGGGATATGGGAATGGGGATGTGGGAATGGGGCATAAAGAGTGCAGGATAGGGGGATGGGGGGGTGGGATACAGGACACAGGATAGGGTGCAGGGTGGGGATATGGGATGCAGGGTGTGGGATGGGGGTGGGATGAGGACTCAGGGTGGGGATATGGGATGCAGGGTGTGGTGGGGGGATGAGGACTCAGGGTGGGATGGATGGGGTGGGATGGGGTTGTGCGATAGGGGTACAGCACAGGGCTGTGGGATTGGGGATGTGGGATGGGGTGCAGGATGAGGGTGCAGAGTGGGGTGTGGGATGTGGGATGCAGGATCACCCCAGCCCAGGAAGAAGCTGGGGAAGAGGCTCCAAGCCCAGCAGGATGAGCAGGCCGTGGTAAATGGCTCCGTGGTAAATGGCTCCATCTGGAGCTCGGCAGATCGCTATCAGTGGGTCTTGGAATGTCGTGTTAGAGTCCAAAAATTTGCAAGTGTCATAATACACGTACAGAAAGGGAAATTGTTTAAACTTCTTAATCAGCCGTGGCCATATATGGGTTTGAAATGTAGTTCTGAGCACAGTAAATAGAAATTTGCCATATCAGATGTAGGAATTGCAGTGTAAGCAATGTGAAACTCAGGTCTCATCTCGCCTCAAGTGGATGGCAGATCTCCTTCTGGTGGCTTCAGTGTCAGCAAGGGTCTCTCCCTTACAATTTAAAATCCCTGCTGCAGGGTCAGGGGCCTTAAATGCTTGTGAAGGTCCCTGTCTGTGTGTGAAAGGAAAATAAAAGACCTACTGGACATGGCAGAATCACTGAAAGGAATGGTTTGGAAGAACCCTTCATCACTGAATTGTTTTGTATTGTTTGGCCTTCAGTGAGAGCTATTTGATGTTACGAGCTCTCTAACTTAGGGAGTTTACCCATGGTAGTGGTGCTTATGAGGGACAGGGAAGCTAGCTTTGATATGATTTTAATATGTATAAAACATCTTGTTATTTTTTTAAATAAAGTGTTTCAATTAGCCATTATTGTGTTTAATGATTTAAACATCTCCCTGCTGATGTATAAACCCAAATCATCCAGATCTGATGTAGCACTTGAGAACTGGGAACCAGAAGTGACTGGAGGCAAACATAAAACTGAAGAGTGTAAGGATTTTATTCTCTTTCTTCCCTTTTAAAAACCGAAGGCCCCAGCTCTGCACAGATGTAGTCATTAACTTAATTTTATGAACCATAAACAGTCCCGTTGCAGTCACCCACGTGCACAGGGAACAGCCTCAGCACACAGAGGGTGTTTACAGCACGAGGCTCACAGGGTGTCAGCAAAGCATCCCTGGTTTCTACACAGATGCAGGGCTGGATTGGATTTAAGCTCACACAGGAGTGATAAGGACAAATCATTGTTTTCTGCCTGAACCTCCTTTATCACCTAGAAATGAATGGTGCAGCCAGACATGCTGTTTCAGGTGAAGTATGGTTATTTACTGAACAACTGTTCTGGTGTTTAACTTGCTCCTTCATGTGTGTCCCATCATTTTCAGAACGTGTCACCGGCAGTGTCACCTGCAGAGCTCTTGGCCATCGCTCCTGGGGTGGCCAGGTCAGGTTTGGTGTGGGCTGGGCCTTGATGGTGGGCACTGACCACAGCCCCAGGCCATGGCACCACTTGTCCACAGCAGGCCTGGGCAGAGAAGGACAGAGGTACAGCTGTCACCAAGGGTGGTGCCACTGCACTCATCTCTTACTGGACCCTGGTTTTAGGGGCAGCCACCGCCCTCTTGGCTGGACTGGGGAAGGAGCTCTGAACCTACAGATCTGTTCATGGCCAGGAATCAGTTCACAGAGAAGAGGCTGTCCCAAGAATACTGCCTGGCCTGAAACCTAATCACGTGTGTGGCAGCTTGCTGGTTTGTATTTCCAAGCATTGCATCCCTTGTCCATGAACTAACTAAAAGTAAAAATAAATGAATAAGAGTTTAAAATCCTGTATGTAGAAAAAGCAAGAGAGAGAAGGGGGCTTTCACAGAGTGTGCCTTACTGTTTGTGCTGGTTTGGGGCCCTGCACAATAAAAGGATTTGGGCAAGTGTCACAGCTGGGTACGTGTGTGGCTCTCAGGTGGGTGGTACCTGATGGCAGCGGTGGGGACAGAGGTGGCACATTTAGGCAGCTGCTCATTCTGCTGGCTGGTCTAATGGAGATAAATGAAATGGATTCAGACAATAGTCGTTTCAGGAATGGTTTCCTTATGCTTGGACAGAAACGCAGAACACCCAGTTTGTGAAGAGCTGCTGGGGTGTGTGCAGGAGGGAGGAGGATGGATGATGGACCTCGAGGGGCAGGGAAATAAAGGGGCTGCAACCCTCACTCAAACCAAACTGCATCCTCTGAACGTGACTCTCAAAGATAATTCCATAGTCTGACTTTCTGACAAAGCCAGGTGTTCGCAGAAAATAATTTTTAGAGGGATACGTGTTAAATGGCCGCTGATGAAGCTTTACCCAGCCATTAAACACAACTTATTACTCAGGGCTGAGCTATTCCCTCAGCCCGAACGCTCCTTCCCAATTAGCCCGTGATGTCACGTTTTCCACTCTCTTCGTTGCACTTTGTGGATTTCCTGAATATTAAGTGCCGTGAGGAGGGAGCGGGAGGGAGGTGGCTGTGCCTGACTGCCCTCCTCGGGCCCCCGTGGGAAGGGCAGGGGCTGCGAGGGCGATGCCCCCGCAGGGCACCGGGGTCCCGCAGTGCCCGGCAAGGCGGGCGGGGAAAGCCCCGAAACCCGGGCACAGCCTGAGCCCGGACACAGCCTGAGCCCGGGTACAACCTCAGCCCGGACACAGCCTGAGCCCGGGTACAGCCCCGCAGCCCGGGTACAGCCCTGAGCCCAGACACAGCCTGAGCCCGGGTACAGCCCTGAGCTCGGGTACAGCCTGAGCCTGGGTACAGCCTGAGCCCGGGTACAGCCCTGAGCCCGGGTACAGCCCCGCAGCCCGGGCACAGCCTGAGCCCGGGCACAGCCCTGAGCCCGGACACAGCCCTGAGCCCGGACACAGCCTGAGCCCGGACACAGCCCTGAGCCCGGACACAGCCTGAGCCCGGGTACAGCCCTGAGCCCGGGTACAGCCCCGCAGCCCGGGTACAGCCCTGAGCCCGGACACAGCCTGAGCCCGGGTACAGCCCTGAGCCCGGGAACAGCCCCGCAGCCCGGGTACAGCCCTGAGCCCGGACACAGCCCTGAGCCCGGGTACAGCCCCGCAGCCCGGACACAGCCTGAGCCCGGGTACAGCCCCGCAGCCCGGGTACAGCCCTGAGCCCGGACACAGCCCTGAGCCCGGGTACAGCCCCGCAGCCCGGACACAGCCTGAGCCCGGGTACAGCCCCGCAGCCCGGGTACAGCCCTGAGCCCGGACACAGCCCTGAGCCCGGACACAGCCCTGAGCCCGGACACAGCCCTGAGCCCGGGTACAGCCCTGAGCCCGGGTACAGCCCCGCAGCCCGGACACAGCCTGAGCCCGGACACAGCCTGAGCCCGGACACAGCCCCGAAGCCCGGGCACAGCCTGAGCCCGGACACAGCCCCGAAGCCCGGGTACAGCCTGAGCCCGGGTACAGCCCCGCAGCCGGGCACAGCCCTGAGCCCGGGTACAGCCCTGAGCCCCGACACAACCCCGCAGTCCGGGCACCGCTACCCCCGGCGCTGGGGCGCGATGGGAGACACGGGGACATTTTATTCGAGTTTTAGAAAAGGTGATGTTGAGAAAACAAAGAATTGGTTGTGTTTAAAAGTCACTGAGAGCTTTGATACAAGTTTAAAAAAACCCTACCAAAAGCACCCCGGTGTTTAATTGATGTGAGCAGCGCTGCGGAGCAGCCCCGCGGTTCCCGGTGCCCGCAGCGGATCGGGTGTGACCGGCACCCGGCCCCGCTCCCGTGAGCCGGGACCTGGCTGCGAGAGCCCTGCTCAGCGCTGGGCTCCGTGCACTCCCCTGGGCAGCCCCTGGTAGCCCAATATTTTCCCTTTTGGGATATTTCCCGAGGGATCCGGGAGGCGAGGAGTTTGAGTTTCGCTGTTTTCCCCGTCACGGTTGTAGGAGTCAGGAGAACTGCGGGAATTCAGCAAAACGCTTCTTCTCGTCAAATCGGGGATGAATCAGCGGAGCAAAAGTATTCCCACCCCAGGGAAGATTTTAGATCACTGGGTGAACTTGTTTCCTTTTTCGTAGCAAGATTTTCGCGGGTGGAAGTGTCATCCTTCTCTGAGTTACTCAGCCGAAATAGAGACATCAAAATATCTGAAGCGTGAAAGTAAGCGAGAGGAGCCTTTAAAAAACGCGTTCTGCTTTTATGCAAAACGAAGATCAGAAGAGTCTCGTAATGTGATAAATGCATCCATAGTTTCTGAAACCAGTTGGGAACATTTGTATAAAAATTATTTTTTAAAAAACCTAACTAGAAATAGTCCGTTTCTAGCAGTCATTTAAAGTCTGTAACTGGTGCAAGAAAAACAATCAACAAAACAACCCAACCCTAAACAAAACAAATAAATAAACAGACCCCAAAATAACAACAAAACAAGAATTTTTAAAAGCCCTTCGGTAAATGAGGAGCAATTTTGTAAATAAAGGTGATTCCATTCTGGTTGCTGGGAGGAAAAAAATTTGGAGTCTGCAGCTTGTTCATGTGGTTGGTCCCTAAAACCCCACGTATGTTTCTGAACTCCCACTCTAAGATGCTGCTTTTTATAAAAGTGGTTGCATGAATCTACCACCCAATTCAATGTGAAATAAAAGTACGGGTTTACAAGCTCTGTAAGAGTACAGGAGATCAGACACTACTGCACTAAAAGTAGTAGTAGTAATAGCAATAGCAATAATAATAATAATAATAATAATAATAATAATAATAACTTCTGTCCTTTTCACTACTGGATTTGTTTTTCAACGATTTTAAATTCCTGACCGTGAGTACGACCAGATGGTGAAGTTCACCCTCTCTTTCTTCAGTGCAACATCGAAATGTTTCAATAGAAGCTTTTTCAGAGAAGCTATTTTTTATTTTATTGTTTTGGTGACCGGGGGGGCTGTAGGCCTGCTCGCGGGGAGGATGTGGGATCCGCCGACCGTCCGTGCCCGCCCGGCTGCGGCTGCTCTGAGCAGCCTCGGGGCAGATGGATCCCAAGGATTATAAAAACTTAAATTATCAAAGTTGATGCCGTATGATAGGAAATTATTCCGGGTTTGTACCACTCTGATCCTAACCTGCTCCGGGATGGGGATCGAAGTATTGTTATTTACAGTTATTATTGAGCTTTGGTTATTTTAAAGAAACAAAAAGCTCAAGGGAGGCGTGGGTAATTTCTTTTACGTGCACTATTTGTTTATGAGCGCGCTGGTCTCGGGGGTGAGGTTGTTTAAACAATCCGATGCGGATTTGCCTGCTCGCTTGAATGTGTCCAAAATTCTTCTCACTTTACTCATTCTCCTCGTTTCATGGTAATAGCTCCAATGGCCTCTTTGGCCTCGGCCGTAGGAAATCAGCACCTTGGCATGGAGCACCTTGTGATCTCAGCAGAGCAGATGGACAAAGCACGGGAGGACGGATGGGCCCGTCCGGAAACGGGGAGGGTTTGGGGTTGGGATTTCTGATTTTTTTGGGGGCCCCGTTGGTCTCGGTCGGGGCTCCCCGGAGCGCAGGTGTGCACAGGGACACGGCTGCCCCGAGATTCCCGGGAGGAATTCG
This sequence comes from Molothrus ater, assembly GCF_012460135.2. Classification (NCBI taxonomy): domain Eukaryota; kingdom Metazoa; phylum Chordata; class Aves; order Passeriformes; family Icteridae; genus Molothrus; species Molothrus ater. Next base: position 1,123,535 of record NC_050488.2, read on the forward strand.
GGGAGGTGGGGAGGGATGGAGGCGCCAGTCCCGCGGCCCGCAGCATCTCGGTGGGCTCCGGTGCCGCTGCTCCCCCCGGGAGGGGAGCGCCGGTCCCGGGCACGGCCCCCGCTCTGTCGCGTGTCACGAACTCGTTGGCGGTGCACACACCAAGATGATGTCTAATAAATGACAACCCGCTAACAGCAGGGAGCACCCGGGCAGCTAACGGGGGTTCAGCCCGTTAGTGTTTCACAGAGCGAGTGGCGTAATTTTAAATTGAAGAAATGTGGAGAAACCAGAACAAATCCGCGCGGAACTGCTCCGTACGAGTCGCAGTTACCATATGGAACAGGTTATGTGGGCAGGCAGTGAAGTACAGAGCATAAATTAATTCGTTGTTGTCGCATGCAGGGGTGAGTAGCACAGAGAAACAGCAGCAGGACTCAAATAGCGCTGACAGGAGCAGCAGGGCGGCCTCGTGTTCTCCGCAGTTCCCTGAACGCCTCCGCCTGCCCCTACCTCAATATTTAATTCAAGTTACAGGGCCGGGGGTTCCTGCAGCCGCATCTGCCGCCGGATGCGGGGCCCCCGGGGCTGTTCGCTGACTCTGGGGGGCCGTGGCTGCGGGCCGGACCGGGAGCCACGAGAAGCTCCGGAGCCCGCACGGCTCGGGGGAGCCCGGGCCCGGGGGAAGGTGCTCGGACACTCGGGCCCGACGGCAGCCGAGCGCTGGGACTCGTCCCCCGTGTGCTGCGCTCACGGACGGCACTGGCAGGTGCCTTCCGTGGCCATCGCATCTTCTTAGGGCTTCCGAAACGGAGCCGGGCGAGATCCCGCGGCTGCTCCGCTCTCCCCTGCGCATCCCCCGCAGCAGTCGGGTAAACGGGCAGAACCCTCTTTTTTTTGGTCTAAAATCTTAAAAAAGGAGGCTGAGCTTCCCTTGCCGGAGGGATGAGCCCCGCTCCCGTCCCTCTACGTGGGCCGGCCTGGCTGAGCCCGTGGGTGCCTCCCGCGAACACCGCCCAGGCACGGTCACGCGTGGGCAGCTCCGGCCGTGGGCAGAGGCCGAGCGCAGCCAAAGCCGCCCCACGCCGTGGGACCCGCGGGGCTTCGCCGAAACGATCTCCCCGTAATCCATTAGCGCCGACATTTTCGGAGGGATTTGGGTGTTCGGGCTCCTGCAGACGAATCTGGATCGAAGCAAGTCAGTAACGAGCAGGGGCGGCTCGTGGGTCTCCGCTGCCGTGCGTGACACAGGCTAAAGGGAATAGAGTGAATCACGTCGTACCGAGCGAAATGTCCGTGTAAATGATCTAAAAGTCCAGGGAAATGCTCCGCTTCGTGCTGGGTTTTGTTCCCTGGCCAGCTCCTTTTAGATGTTTACACCGCTTTGAGCGAGGCCGGGAGGGAGCCCGGAGCTGGGGGCATCGGGGCTGGCTCCCCCCTGCCCTCGGCCTGCCTGGGCTCCGCCGGGCCCCGGCCACCGCCCCGGGGCTGCCCCGAGGGCTCCGAGCGCCCGCGCTGCGGGGCAGGGCCGTGCGGGGCAGGGCCGAGAGGATGGCCCCGAGGGTCCGTGTGGGTCCCTGTCTGCCTCCATCGGCCGAGGCGCCCCAGAGCCGCGGTTAGCCCGTCAGGGGAAGGGATGGGAAGGGGGACGAAGGCTGGGACGGGAATGGGAAAGGGACGGAAGATTGGTGTGGGGACGGGAACGGGGATGGCGATGGATATGGGTATGGATATGGATATGGATATGGATATGGATATGGATATGGATATGGATATGGATATGGCGACGGGGATGGGGCTGGAGCCGGGGACAGGGACAGGGATGGTCATAAGAATTAGGCCGGGACTGGGAGCGGAGCCGGGGCCGGGGCTTCGAGGGGGCCAGCGGTTGTTTGGGTGTCTGCTCTCCCGCAGCGAGCAGAACGGGTAATTTGCTTTATATGGCGGGGGATCAAATGCTGGGCTGTAACCCCCGCCGCAGGTATTCGCCCGCCCCGGCCCCTTCCTTCCTCCGCAGCCCCTCCCGCGCCCTCCCCCGCCGCGCTGACGGCCCCGCCGGGCCCGGCCGTATAATAGGCCGCCGCTGCTGTCCCGGGGCGGAGAGACAGACGCTGCCCGGTGCCGCGCCCCGTGTGCAGGCGGCGGGGACGGCTCCGGGCCGCCGCGCAGGGCCAGGGGAGGGGGCGGCGGGGCGATGGGCAGAGCCCCCGCTGCCCGGCTGCCGGCCGGGGGGCTGCGCTAGAGCGGCCCCGGCGGCCGGGGGTCCCCCCGCGCCCCGGGGGCGGCGAGGATGCAGCACCCGCTGGAATTGGGCGCCGCGCGCTACTTCCCGGCCGAAGCCTTCCCCGACCACCGCTCCCACCGCTACCGCAGCTTCATGATCGAGGAGATCCTCACCGACCCCCCGGACGCCAAGGGGGCCGCGCCGGCCGGGGAGCTGCTCAAGTTCGGGGTTCAGGCGCTGCTCTCCGCCCGGCCCTACCACAACCACCTCGGTACGTCCCGGGGGGCTCCCCGCGGCTGGGGGGCGGCTGGGGGCGGCAGGCGGGGAGGCATCGCCCGCCGGTGGTTTCCAGCGCCTTTGGGAGTCGGGTTCCTCGGAGAAAAACTTAGGAATTCTGCCTACAAAAGTTGCTGAGGGCTCTGCCGGTCGTGCGCATCCCCGCCGGCTCCCGCCGTGCCTGGGCGCTCCAGCCGGGAGCAGCCGGGAGTTTGGGGCCTAAAAGCGAAGAAAGCGGCCCTGCGGCTCCGGCCGCGTCTGCACAGGATGGCGTTTGGATTGCAGGGAAGAAGGTTGTTGTCGATAGTTTTGTTTTGGGGTTTTCCCTTGTGTTTTTGGATGAGGTGAGAATTGCTGGAGCCGAGCAGCGGGGTCTGCGCTTGGCTGCGAGGGGCGGCAAGAGGCCCTGCGGTCACAGATTTAGTTGGAAACCCGACTTATGTGTAAACAAAAAAAAATTATATAAAATACAGAGATATTATATATAGTATATAAATATATGCTATGTTTATATAATAATAATATAGCAGATGGAAGGCATAACATTATTGTCCATATTATAATACATGTTTGGGGTTTTCTTTTAAAAGAGGTGCCCGCATTCTCTGTCCAGTCAGATATGGAATCCAGGACAAATGCAGTTTATTAACATATTCAAATTGGTTTGGGGGTTTTATAATTGTTATTGGTTTTATTGTTTAGGGGAGTTTTTTGCGGTTCTTTTTCTTTTTTTGGGGGGGGTGTTTCTTTTTTTTTTTTTTGACGGTAGTATTTAATGCATTTTGAAGGCTATTACCTAATATATTTTAAAGGCCGATATTTAAACGGATGATGGCGAAAGCTTTCACTTCGCAAGCCATCTTCAACTGCAGAGCCTTAGCTCTTGATCCATTGACCTGAACTGAAAAGGAGTATCCCAATCTCATTTTCTGCGTTTAAGAGAAAAAGCGGAAAGCGTCAACCCCCTGAGCAAGGGAACAGCATGCGTTAGAATATCTAGAAATTAGTATTATTTTCAGGATGAACTGTTCAGAACTGCTCGGAGTAGCGGATCAGATGAAAGGTTCTTTACACCCCTCAGGCTCAGTTCCGCTGGGATAGGTGGGAGCGGGATCGGGCCCTGTAGGAAGGGAGGCGATTTCAGGCAGGCCGAGGAGAAGACCCCGCAGAGACTCCCCTAAAGCCCTTTCCCCGGCGCCGAGCTCGCTCGTGTGTCGCTGTGGAGCGGCCGGGCCGAGAGGGACCGCAGCCCCCAGCCCACCCTCAGGTCCGGGAGCGGAGCGGAGGCGTCGGGAGGGACCCAGCTGGGCCGGGCCGAGCCGGGCGAGCGATTCGAGCCGAGCAGAGCCGGGCCGGATCGGGGAGAATTGAATCGAGCCGGCCGAGCGGCGGCCCCAGCCCGCTGGAGCAGCATTCTCGGGGATGGCTCGCTGTCCTCTTCCCGGGCGCCCCTTCATAGGCTGCTCTTCACGGAGTGGGATAGAAATTATCAGGTCGAAAATTTACTGAAAACTCCTAGGAAGGGAATCCTGGGACCGTGCCCGCCCCCGCGGGTGGCCGAGTTCAGCCGGGTCCGGCAGCTGTTGGGTGACACAGAGGGGATCGCTTTTGGGTTGGTTTAATTTCACTTGTAACCCCCAAGTAACTCCGTGATTGGCATGTGCTGGTCGAAGGGTAAAACGTGTCTCTGTACGGTGGAGGCGGCGGGGCCGGGGGGCTCAGGGCCCGCGGCGGTGCCGAGGATGGAGGGGAAGGGCCCGGGTTTCCTTGCAGGGGCTGCTCCCGGGCAGCCCCGCGGTCCCTGCCCGCCGCTGACCGCAGCTCTCTCCCGCAGCGGTGCTGAAGGCGGAGCCGGCCGCCGTGTTTAAGTTCCCGCTGGCTCCCCTGGGCTGCTCGGGGCTGGGCTCGGCGCTGCTGGCCGCCGGCTCGGGGCTGCAGGGCGGCTCCGCCTCGCCGCATCTCCCGCTGGAGCTGCACCTCCGCGGGAAGCTGGAGCCGGGCCCGCCGGAGCCAGGCAAGGCCAAGAAGGGCCGCCGCAGCCGCACCGTCTTCACCGAGCTGCAGCTCATGGGGCTGGAGAAGCGCTTCGAGAAGCAGAAATACCTCTCCACGCCCGACAGGTAGGCGACGGCCGACCTCGGACCCGGGGCGCGACGCCACGGGACTGGGCTCATTTTGCTTGAAAAAGTCGGGAAGCTGCCCTCCGAGACGGAAGCTGCCGGCCTGACCTCCTCTCTCTCTCGCCCGCAGAATAGACCTGGCCGAATCGCTGGGGCTCAGCCAGCTCCAGGTGAAAACCTGGTACCAGAACAGGCGCATGAAATGGAAGAAAATAGTAAGTGCCCCTTATTAACAGTCCTTCCCCTGGGCGCGCCGTGTCCGCGTTCGAGCCCTGCCCTGCGGGCTTCGTCCTTCTGCATCTCGGCCCTGGCACATTTAACGATAACGTTAAGGATAATTATAATAGTAACGATGACGATTACGGTAATAATAATATGCCCCTGGTCTTTAACACCGTGCCCCCGGTCCAACATCTCCTGGGCTCCTGCCGGCCGTCCCTGCCCGTCCTGTCCGAGCCCTCCCGTTGTTCCGCTCGGCCCCCGGGGCAGCCCGAGCGGACCCGCACCGGCCGCTTCCCGCCGGCGGGCGGGCGGGCGAGAGAGAGAGAGAGAGAGAGAGAGAGAGAGAGAGAGAGAGAGAGAGAGAGAGAGAGAGAGAGAGAGAGAGGGGCTGCTGCGCCGCGGGCCGACGGCAGCTCGGCTTTGCCGGGGTGTCTCCTTCCTCCGCCCCCTCCTCGCCTCGCAGGTGTTGCAGGGGGGCGGCCTGGAGTCCCCCACCAAGCCCAAGGGCCGCCCGAAGAAGAACTCGATCCCCAGCAGCGAGCAGCTCTCGGAGCAGGAGCGCGCCCGGGACGCCGAGAAGCCGCCCGAGAGCCTGGGCTCGCCGGCCGAGGTCAGCCAGGAGGAGTGAGGGGGGCCCGCCCCGCCGGCCGGAGAGGATGGAGGGCAGCTCCGACAGTGGCTGCGGCCGCCTTCGGCCTCGGGACGTTTGGACGCTTTGGCCGCACGCCGGCCTCCCCCGGCCCGCCGCCCCTCTCCGCGCCCGCGGAGCGCCGCGCTGCGCCACGGCCGCTGGGCTGGCCACGGCCCGAGGGGCCAGCAGGACACTGGATCCCACCATCCACATCTACTCGCTGTCTAAAACCCTGTGGTGCCCCTAGTTATTCGAAAACTGCATTTTATGATCAGTTTTATTAATGCGAAGATATTTACTTTATTTCAATAAAGTATTTTATGAACTATTGATCTGAGTAGCGTAATGCTTTGGGGTTGATTTTTTAAAAAAATTTTGTTTTGTTTTGTTGTTGTTTTTTTTTGGTTTTTTTTCCCCACGGAGGCAGATTAGGTATTCAAAACCAAGTTCCAGGCAGAGCTACAGAGAAAGTGCAAAGCGCAGTGGTAGCGGGAGGATTCTCCCGTCGTTTTTCGCGACGGTTCGGCTGCCCGTGGCCGGGAGAGGCCAGACCCTCGGTCTTCCCTTGGTCAAATTCGGATGCTTTCGGATTTTAAACATACGTTAGTTGGTGACAGAAGGTTAATTAAGTTCTGCACTGCGCATCCTGAACGGTACTTTTTAAAAAAACTCTTCATTGCTGCTGCGATGTAGCAGCAAAAATCCTAGTACGAAATCGTGGCGTTTGTTTTTCGGGTGGGGTATTTTAAATTTTGTTTTATTTTTTTGCTTGTTTTCTCCGAGTCTCTTCTCCACGTTTTCCGTTGGGATGTTAAATTACAGAGCATCCACCGAGACATGCAATTACTGCTATTCTGCTAAGAAAAAAAGAAAAGAAAATAAGAGAAAAAAGCAGCAGCCCAGGGAAGAACGAGGGCCGGGGAGCGGCGGGATAGCCCCGGGCTGAGCCGCTGCTGCGGGGCCGCCTCCCAATTAACGGCGGTATTTAACGACGGTAATTAGCGCTCTCGGCTCGGGGCTGGTCTCTGCCTCCCTGCCCCGGCGGAGCGCGCTCAGGGCCGGCGGTGCGGGAGCCCTGTCCGGGGCAGCGGCTCCGGGAGGTTCCTGCCCGTGCTCAGGGCGCGGAGAGCGCGGCCCGGTGGGAGCGGAGCGCAGGGACAGCATGGCCGGGCTTTAACCCCAGATGGCCCCGCATCGCCGTCGGAGGAGCCCTCGAGGTGAATCTGCGCTGGACTCCTGTCGGTCATTCCCAGTTTTCCTCGTTTCTCTCTCCACGGCTCCGGCCCCTCTGCCCATCACGGCCCGGCTCGGGAGGTGCCCCGGATCCAGCCCGGGTTAAATCAGCCCCCGGGATGAGCGGTGGAGGACACGGCCAGTGCTGGGTAAACAGGAAACAACCTCATATTCTTACACTGAAATGACTTAGATATTTAACCAAGCAATTGATTGGAAGTGGTTTTTTTTTAACCTGAGGATGAGGACGGGTGCTGGGAAGAGGGAAAGCGGCGGCGGGGCTGGCAGAGCCGGGGTTTGCGGGACCCTTCGGCGCGGTCAGGGCACGCTGGGCGTGTGGCTTTGTCACTTCCCTGTCACCTCTGGCTGCTGTTTCTGGTGCTTTCAGTGCGCACGGGAGCAGCACCCGGTTTTAATTAAAAGAGAAATTGCCTGGCGCATTAAGCTAAATTAACAGGACGACAGGCTGTGTTCGTCACCGGTGTCACACACAGGGCTGGAACAGCCGGGCTTCGCTCGGTGCTAGCGCCGTCGCTAGAGAATGTTAATATTTTCTTTTCACAGCTGAGCAAGCGATTGTATTTTCTCAGATCATAGAGTGATGGTTTTTTTTCAGCGCACGAATCATTAAATAGAGTAAGTTGGTTTTTTTTTTTTGATTTGTGTTTTTCCCTCGTAGACAGCCGAGAGAGGGTTGGGGATGCTTTGGTGAAGCTGCGTTTCTGCCGAGCCGGGGCCGGGCGGGGTCCGGCCGCTCTGTCCGCGCACGGCGGTCCCGGGGCAGGAGACGGAGGTAAAACTTTCTTCTGGTTGTGCTGCGGCAGGAAAATCTCCGAGGGGGCTCGGGCGGACCTTCTCTCGCCCCGGCAGATGCCCGAGAGCCCCGCACGCACCGCCTGGAGCTGGGCCCGTGCGGGGCCTCCCCGCGGGGCAGCTGCGGGTCCCGCCCGGGCACGGAGCGCTCGGATGCGCTGCCGGTGGCATCCCCGCGGCATCCCCGGCTGAGCGGCTCCCGCCGAGCCCCTGCCCAGCAGCGCTTCGGTCGCGGCTTTAACGACACATTTCTGCTTCGGGAGGAGCCGGTTACAGCCCCGAGAGGGTGCGAGCCGGCTGAGGAGCCCTCTCGCCTCCTCGGCGACGCTAACGAAACACAGAGTCCTCTCAGGCACGGAAGAAGCCTGTTAGCATTATCGGACAATATACCTGACTAATGGGATTTCTTCATTGGTTGGTTTGTGTTTTCTTGTAATATGTATATATACGTACAGTCACACACACATATTCCGATTGTTTTTAACGATTTTATGTATTACTTTCTGTCAAAATTTAATTTCCCGCAGGTTCTCCAGGTCGGCTGCTTGCTGGGCAGGCCGGAGTGGCAGCAGCTGGGAGCCAGCAGAGAGGGGCGCCCAGAGGGATGGGGGCCCTGCCCACAGCAGGGGTGGAATGACAGCATCTCTGATGTCCCTTCCAGCCCAAGCCATCCCGAGATTCTCTGATTCTGTTTGAAAAGCGAGGATAAATGCCACCGGCCGTCAGTGACAGCCCTTCCAAACGTGCTCGATAATACCCCAGTGCACTTAAAAGCAGGGCTGGGGCTCCCCCTGACCAGCACCGATAAACCTCGCTGGCCCATGAGTGACCACAAGGAAATCACAGCAGGCCTCACCTGCACACAGGTTTCGTGCTGATGGATAATTTTGGACAGTGCCGCATAACCATTTCACTTTCTAATTACCTTTCCCAGCTGTGACGAGCCCGTGTGGCGCTGCAGGGCTGTGATGGGCGATTCCCGCAGAGCTGCTCAGCCCGCAGGAGCCCCGGGGAAGGTCTGGATGATTTCGTTCTGTGCTGCAGCTTCTCCTCAGAGCCCTGCTCTGCCTGTGGGAATGATCTCACTCGGCAGCACCCCAGAGCTGCTGGAAAAGCTATGAGGATGATTTGCCACTGCTGTGTAATTCTGGAGCCAGTAAATGATATTTGTAGCTAATACACCTGATGGTTGTTCTCTGTCTGTGTGTAAATAAGCTGTATTACCATGCACATTCATTCGGGGAGAAATGCGTCCACACTGGGAAACTCCACATTTTAATTACACCTGTATAGGTAGAACAGCATGTGTTTTCTCTGCAAACAAAGTAGAAGGGTGTGGATTGAAGGCTGGAAAAGTGGGTCCTTCCATATTTGACTGCTACTCGGGTCACAGGTAATCAGCAAACATTTTGATGGTTTTCTTAACAAAAATCCTTTTAAGGCGAGTTTCCATTTCAAACATCCTAAATTCCCTTTTTATGAAGCATCTCAAAGAAACCTGAGAAAAGTTCTGCTTTTTCATCAATGTCAATTTAAATATAGCTGCACGGAGCCAGGGGGTTTGAAGATGAATGCCACGGGTGTTTATTCAGAGGCAGCTCTTGCTCTGCCAGGATGGGGCTGGGGGGCCACAGGGGCGGTGGCCTTGCCCTGACTCCCTGCCCCACACCTGCAGGCAGGGGAGGTCTGCTCTGCCCTTCTGGAAGAAAAACTTCATCCTAGAGTAATGCTTTGTGGGCTCTTCTCACAAAAAACCCCAAAAGCACAGAGTTGATGCTGCCTTTTCCCCTCCAGGGGGTGGGAAGTGCAGAGGGGATGGAGAGGGGATGTGGATGGGGGAGTTCAGTACGATGGGGAGGTTTGATGGGGAATGGAGGGGGATGTGGGAGATTCAAGAGGAAATATGGGGGCTGTGAGGGGTGTGGGGGGTGTGGGATGATGGAGGAGTAGGGATGCAGGTGCTGTGGAAGGATACAGGGGTATGGGAGGAGGTGACATTGAACGATGTGGAGGGGATGCAGCATGCAGGGGTGTGGGGGGGATGTGGGGCTGGGGCTGAGGAGGCTGGAGGGGGATGCAGGGAGGATGGAAGGGTGGGAAGGGAGATATGAGGGCTGGAGGGGTTGTAGGGAACATGGAGCAAGATGTGGGAGGATGCAAGAACGTGTGTGAGACTGTGGGGGGGTGGGGGAATATCAAGGGATATTGTGGGGTTATAAGGGAAGGAGTGCAGAGAGATTTTGTGGGGCATGGAGAGGAGGGAGGGGTGCTGGAACCTGCACCCCCCCTGTACTCCTAATAGACATCACCCAGCACCATATCAGAGTGCTGAGCCGGGGCTGGGGTGGGCCAGGCCTTCTTGGACTTGGGGTGAAAAAATTAACATCTGTCTGGGACTTTTCCTCACCATTTTGGTCCAAAAGGAACCGAATGCAGAGGTTGAGATGACCTACTGAGTTCAATCAAATTCCCTAAAGTTCATTAACTAACATGAGATGTCCTCTTATTAGATGTTTGTCTTAAACCTCTTGTTGGGTTGAGGTCATTGCACACTCATTAGATTTGGTTGTTTCAGCTGAGATGTAGAGTAGATAAAATCCAAATGCTAAACTCCCAATTCCCTGAAATTTGGCCCAGCAATGTGTAAATAAAGCTCAGGGCAAGTTTGCATTATCCATGCTAACACAGCTCTCCACGCTGTTATGTCTGCTTGGCTGAGCTTTGCCATGAAATCTGCAGGAAAAGTGCCAGAAGGAAAGCTTGGGGACAGGGATGGTTCCCTTTAATGAGGCTGGTGGTGACCACTGGGTCAGCAGGCAGCAGTTTTCATGGCAGACTTTAAAATACATCCCTTACCCCCAGCTCTGCGTGGATGGAAAAGTCCTGGTTGTGTATGGACTCATCTGTTTACAAACAGAGTCCATTAAAGCATGATTATGTACAACATGGGCTCTTCCTCTGCAGGGTCCCCAGTCCATTGTTTATTCTGCACCTATATTAACCAACCACAAAATGAGCTTGTGGTGTTTTCAGAAAGTGTTTCTTTTTAGGATGGGAACGTGGGAACTTTCCGAAATTGGAATGGGACACAAGGCCAATGAGTAAGGGACAGACTTGTGCCTGAAGTTTGAGTATTAGTGGAATGAGAAGATTCCACTTTCTTGAAATGGTTTTCCTCTCAGAGGTGCAGTTCAGAGAGCACTGGGCAGAGCACACTCGCTCTCTGAAGATGCTGAAGTCAGTGGGTTTTATTTAAAGGAAGAATACCCCTGGAGGAGGAAACCCTTGGGTTACCTTGAAGAGCTCATGGCAGAGCTCAAGTTCAGATGTGCTTGCAGCACCACAGCCCAGCTCTTTCCCACTCCACAGTTCCTCAGGCATGAGTTGCAGTGAAAATGACACAAACCCCATGAATTTATGGCAATTGCTCCTGAGCTGATGTCCCATGAGTGCCCAGCTGGGAGCTGCCTGAGCACCTTCCCCAGCCTCAGCACATCCTGCCAGGAGGCAGCAAACTAAGGGTAAACAGAGCCCAGGGCAGGACAGGCAGATGTGCAAGAGAAAACTGCATGTCCTGGGAGCTCTGACGTCTGTCTGGAGACACAGGGCTGCAATAACTAGGAGAGGAGAGCCTCAAAAACTACACTGGGCTATTTTACATCAATTACAGCATTTTAATGTGGATTAGATTAATTTATTATGAACTATCTTCTCCAGCTCTGAAGCTTTTACTTTGTGAAGAATGACTGTTTTGTCAGGGAAGAGTTCTGGGTAAAAATCTACATATGGCAGGAGATGTCAGCAAAGGACAAGTCTGACTTTGGCTGGCAAGGAAGGTGCTTCCAAAATGCACCTTTTTCACCACAGTGAGCTCTCTGAGGGAGAAGCTGGCTCTTCATTTTGAGCTAACAGGCTTTTTCCTTCTCTGCTGCTTGACAAGGTTTTAGAGAGATCCCACACTGTTATTGTTGCTAGAAACATTTTCTAAGGTGTTTACTAAAGATTAAAGACAAAGAATATAAATCCCAAATATTTTCAAATTATATTATCTCTTTATTGTATAATTTGCTGAAATATGGAAATGAATAACATCTTGTCTGAGTCAAAATAACCTTTACTAGATATTTAAAGAAACTAATCATCTCTGTGTCTTGTCCTCTTCTCCTTTTTGGGAAAGTGAGAGCTGGGTTGCTGAATATTCCCATTTATTAAACAGAAATTCTCACAGAGCCTGTTCAGACTGTGCAAAATGCTGGATGTCTGTGCCAGTCCTTGCAGATACTCAGAGCCTCCTCTCATTCCAGCTCTTTGAGGCTTAGTGCTGCCATAGGTAAGGTTTAAAGGGTCCCACAGGGTTTTTTTTTGAATTCTGTGGTGTGCTGTGAACTTTCCACGTTAATGAGTGTGTAAATATTTCGTATTCAGATTTCATACTGTTAATTTTAGAAGTCACAGAGTGCTGCTTGTTTCCTGGCGTGTCTCACCAGGCAAGTGTTGGTGTACAGACCATGGTGTAAAACAGAACAGAGCACGTTTAGCCCAGCGCTTATTTGAAACGAAAATTCCTTATTCACCAGGATTTGTACCAGTAAAGTACAAGTGTTCAAATATTTGCAGAAAGTGCCTGTGAAGCAGCTGCAAATATGGCTGAATTTGCCTCTGAATTTCAATGAATATTTGCAGATTTCAGCTAAGCTGTGGTGCATGTAATGCTGCAAGGGCACAGGCTTGTAGGTGTGAGTGCTTTACAATTACCTGTGTGCAAATTGCAGCTAAGCCAGCTGGATTTAACTCTTATTGATTTAAAGGGAAAAATACAGCCCAGCTTGAAAAAAAATCCTAAACCAAACCCCTTCAAGAAAACGCAGAGAACATCAGAAGCTTTAGATAAATACACACATTAGTGCTCTGCAGCTCTCACTGCAGCTTTCCCTGGCTCCTGGGTGGAAAGGAAGCAGCAGAGTGTATTTAACCCTTTCATTCCCAGGTGGCAGGGGCAGCAAGCACAGGCAGCAGGAGGAGCCTGCTGTGCAGGGCTCACAGCTCAGGGGTGACTCCTGCAAGTCCAGATCTCCTCCTGAGGCCCCAAAGAGCTCCTTCTCTGGGTGGAAGGTAAGGCATTCACAATCATTTTCAGAAAACATCATTTTAGCAGAATTTTGTGTTTTCAGCATGCAAATGGGTTCAGTGTGATCAGGACTCAGGAAGGAGTACTTGGCTCCAAAGGGATGTAGTTTGCTGAGGTTTGGAAAGCTTGGCAAGGATGCTGGGCAATGTGCTCCAGAGGCTGGAATGGCATCTGGCAGCTGCCTTGAAACACAGAATTTCCAGATAGTTTTGCTCCTCTTGCTGCACCAGGAAATATCTGGATGGCAAAATTTCCACAGATTTCTGTTATCATCTCTTGCCTGTCTCCCTGATGCTGTTGCCATTCTTGTTTCTTTTAGGAAGGGATTTATAAGAGCAACTGACATCCTGACAGACCTTTCTGTGACCATATTGAGATGTGATCTGTTGGATATTGGAAAAAATTAGCAGAAAAAGGTATTCCTTTGTATCTAAATTTTTTGATTCTCTACAGTCCCTCACAGTGTCTTCTCCTAGATGAGACAAACCCCAGAGAAGGGGGTTTCCCTGCCTGAATCTGGAAGAGTTATGTTTGGATTGGATAAGAAAACACTGCCTTTATAAGCAGGGAGCCCAGAACTGACAGCCCCCAAAACTGGGTCAAAGACTGTGGTATACATTTGAGTTTTCTGCCCTATTAACATTAAAAACCCCACCATGCTTTCTTAGGCTTGGATAGATGCACTCAACAAAAATCCTCTTCTTTGACCTTACGTTTACAGATCTCACAATTTCCAGGTGTGTTTTTTCCTGATGATATTTTTACTGTTGGTATTCATAGTCAGTGTGTCCTTAGTGTCCACAAATTCTCCCCAATACACATTCTGTTCCTGTGTTCAATGCTGGTGAAAGCTCCAAGGCCAAGCACAATTTTCAGGGTCAGAGATTTTTATAAATAGAGCTGCTGTACCTGGGTGATGCAACTTCTCCTCCCAGGAATGAATGGTACTTTAATCCTGAACACTTCCACGACCTGGTTTCCTAAAGAGACAAGAGGGCTGGAGAAAATGGTTGCTCTAGAGAATACAGGTGTCATCCTCTTCTTCTCTGTTTAATAAGGGTTTCCCCTGCACTGCCCAAGTTCTTGAGCTGAGCCTGGCAGAAATTTGTTAATTATATTTGGATCCCTCTTGTTTCTGTCTCAGTGCAACCCTTACGATTTGACCTGTGACAAATGAACCACTTGACAGTTAGAGGATGAATAATGAGATAACTCCAGAGATTTTACAGTCTGAGTCACACTCCCCTTTCTTCACTTCAATCCTCTGCTTTCCATCACTTGTGGCTCGAGGATTTCCCGAGGCACAGGTGGACATGTGTATTAGACTCTAGCAGGCAATTCTTGTGTTTGCTTGGCATTTTCAGCCAGATTACCTGGGAACAAGTTCTGTTGTCTGTGCAACAAGAGCTATTCCCCATTGTTTGCTTTGCTGATTGCCACCTGCTAATTTCACTTGTCCCAAGTGTTGCCACAAGGATAACAGCCTCTTCTCCTTTCCCCGTGCAAATCTTGGCTTTGTGGAGCTCTGCCATCATTCCCTCAATGTTTTCCCACTGGGCTGTGCTGAGCTCTCCACTTTTTGGTCCAAACCGTGATGGGTTTAATTTCTGGCTGAAGAGCATCAGTGATTTGCCTGTCCATGGCAGGGGGTTGGAAGGAGATGATTTTTATGTCCCTCCCAGCCCAAGCATCCAGGGATTCTGTGATTCTCTGTAGTACTTTTGGAACCAGACCCTGGCACGTTCCTTTCTGCCTGGTGTTCTTCCATATCAGGAGCTTTCTCAGAGTCCTGGATGCACACCCATGGTACCTAAATTCCCTGTATCAGTGTTTTTGGAGAGAATCCCAGTCCTTGAGCCAGCTCCTGTTGTCAGGTTGCCCTCCAATGGTTTGCTCAGAGCACTGTCAGTCTTTCTGATCACCCGAGGAATTTCACTTTGATTCCCATGGAAGAGGCCTGAATGTTTTATTCCATGAGGTTCTGGAACTGGAAGTGGAGCTGTGCTGCACAGAGGGAAAGGTGGAAGCCTCCATGGAGACTGTGGTTGCAACCCTGCTCGTTTATAGGGCTGGTTTTGATTTCTTTTAATTGAACATGTTAAGAGTTGGCATTCAGAGATGTCAGGGCTCATTACTGAAAAGTGTTGGTGGACTGTTTAAAATTTGGACTGAAGACAGAAGAACGAGAACTTTTTCTTATATGGCTAAGGTTTCATCCTATCCCTGAAGATTTCCAGTGAATTCAGAGATGTTCTCTAAAGTCAAATGGCACAAAACCCCCATGAAAACCAATAAAAAAGGAGAAAATACGGAAAAAAGTTTCTTGCATAGGTAAATGAAAAAAATATTCCTTTCAACAATGAAAAATGTTGGAAGTTTGTTGCGATTTAATTTGAATTTCAAATACTTTTAAAAAATGGATTTTGTTGTTGTTGTTGTTTTAAACCTAGGTCATATGATGCACTAAAAATCTGCTGAGGAAGATGGCAAATTTTAGCCCATTGGAGTTTTTTCATGCAGAGTGCTTAGTTCAGCACTGTTCTGAGAAAAATAAACTTGGGGGGGTCTGGCAGTACCCTGTGCTCCCCATGAATCCATTCTGACTGCACTCAGGTGATATGTTGAGGTTGATTGTTCTCAGAAGATATAACTGAGGATCTGAATTTAAGGAAAAGACTTCTCTTTTTTCACTAGAAGAATGCTGGCCAGCAAGACTGGGACTGCTGGACAGCAGAGCAGTGGCAGGAGCTGGGCTGCTGCACCAAGGGTGTGTTTGAAAAACTGAAATTTTTCACAGCAATACAGTTCCCCTCCAGATACCTCGTGTGTCTGGGAGGAGGCTCCAGGACCACAGTGTTCCATGGAAGTTTTGGTGGTCTGGAGCACTGACAACCTTCATTCATTTGCAAGTGTCTGGCCTTGTCTAGAGAAACAATCCTGTGGTGTCTAAATTGGTTAGCTCGACTCAAATAATGGACATGAGTGCTGCTGGGAGGTTAAAGGGAGCAGAAGGAATCAGTAAAGGTGGCACTGCTCTATCTATTTTTATTTAATAGACTGCATAAGTTTCAAATCTGCTGCAAACTTAAATCAGTGTGAAATTTTGCAGTGCAGGGACACCCCTAAGTGGACCTGGATATTAGTGTATATTAAAGAAAGAAAGGGGGGGTGGGGAAAGAAGAAAAAGGCTCCCCAAGTGTTTAAAGTGGGATTCTGGTTTGTGTTGGATCCTTGTCCTGTAAGCTTAGAGCACTTGGTAACCTGAAGGATCAAAAGTGTCCTCAAGCCCTTAAATAGATGACTCGGAAATACTTGAAATGTGTTTCATTTTATGGTAAGTTTAATGTTTCTAATCTCGGTGCAATTTACAATTACAATAAATATCACAAAAAATTAATGTGGCCACTTCAAATACAAAGAAACGACAAAGTGTAATCTGAGAAATTTTTATCAACATGCAATTTCCTTAACAAAAACATCAATGTATCATTTCAGAATGCCAAGAAATATTTATCTTTTGGGACAGCAAAATCATTTGCAGAA
The DNA here is from genome assembly GCF_012460135.2 of Molothrus ater. NCBI lineage: Eukaryota > Metazoa > Chordata > Aves > Passeriformes > Icteridae > Molothrus > Molothrus ater. The sequence continues at coordinate 1,139,713 of NC_050488.2, forward strand.
CGTTTTAACTGCTAAATAAATATTTTACTGGCAACTTCTGAGGCATCATAAATGCAGTCAATATAAACAAAGCAATGTGGAAAGCAGCTCCAGCCTCAGTTCAGAATGTGCTGGGCTGGTTCATGGCAGCACAGGACTCTGGGATGCATTTGGCTGAGCCTCTGTGCTTGGAAAGATCTGATTTCTGCCTGCTCTTATAAGCAAGTTTGCTTAGTTTATTTGGAAGTTCTGGCAGCGGGAGATACAGTGAGCTCTTAGGAGTGGTGACGCAAGCAGTTAGCATTTAACTGAAACTGGCTTTTAATAGTTAAATTTGATTTTTTAATTGAATCCAGTGCCTATGAAAGCTACAGGATTTGCAGCCTTGGAGGGACAATTTGTCTGCGTGGCTGCAGAACAAGAACAAAAAGGTTGTGGGGGCTCCAGCTTCCTCAAGGGTCTGGGCCAGGAGCTTCACCACTTGGCTCTGCCCTCCCTGTCCCCTCCCTGTCCCCCCTGAGTGCCCAGCTGCAATGGCACTCCGGAGGGGGCTCCAGGAGGCTGCATTTGGAAAGGTCACTGGAGGCAGAGCAGAGACTTGTTCTGTAGCACAGTCGAAGAAAAAGTTATTTCTTACCCTATTATTCCCAAGGACAACATTAAATCTCAGACTGAGCTTTCCTTTTTGTGTGGTCATTACTCAGCACTTGCCCCCTTTCAAAGGGTGTTTCTACCTAGGTCAGCTGATAATTGTCGTTTCCAGCAGAGCTGCTCATTTCCATTTCTGTGCCATTGCTGCTGTCTAATATGGAGCAGTACCCTACTTTATGGAATATTTGTTGAGAAGTGTTGTCTGTCTGTAACTCTTTGCATTCCAGTCGTGGTTCGATGATCCCCCTGGTGACCTGCGTGTGCTGATTCACACATTTGGTGTGGCTGGGAGAGACCATTCCCAGTCATGCCATGGCTGAGGAAAAACTGGGGACTCTGGAGGCCGTGATGGTGATTCCCTGCATTTTGGGGTGGCCTGGAACTGATGATGCAGCAGCAATTACTCCACAGATGGTAGAATGGGCTGTGTGGGAATTCTCCTGGGAAGCAGCCCAGCATCTGCTCACAGGCCAGCAGGGAGAGCTCCTGGCAGATCTGGAGCAGCGGGAGCGGGGCTTGGTGCTTCCCTGGCATTGCTGCTGCTGCTCCTTAGCAGGAGCGGGATTTGTGCCCCTCCGCTGCTCTCCCGGTGGCTCCAGGAGCAGAGGTGACAGCGTTACACGGTGGCACTGCTGTCACCCCAGGAGACACCGCCCCATTTGTTATCCAGGTGTTAATTGTCCCAATCAAGGAACTGACCTTGGGCGCTGATGTGCCGGCAGGGCCAATATTGAATGGCTGGTTTCGTTTCAGGGCTGCACAAGTGGGATTTCCCACTCCATCTGTAATTGTTGTGTGTGAGTTCCCGCAGTGGGATCCTGTTGTGCTGCCAGTACCTGCCGAGGGGCTGAGTGTAAAGAGAAATCACATCCCAGCACATTCACTTTATGGAGTGAGCAGATCCCCCAGCGTGACTGAACCATCATCAGAATGCTGTATCATCCAGGGGAAGATGAACACACACCTATTTCAAAATGCATCTTTCAGATGGGACTGGGAAATACAATCTTGTGTGCTCATACTTGAGTAAAAAAACCAAGGCAGGAGAGTTTATTTAGTCCCAAATCCATTTAAATGGTGTATATTCCTAGGGTTTCTTGGTAGTAACTGCAATTTAATCCTTGCTTAAAAGGATTTTTTTTGATTAATTGAACACACAGGAAGAAGCCAACAATACTGTTCCTCACAAAAGAAACAGCTATTTTTAGGCATTTGCTTAAATTTTAGGTTGCTTTGTTCCTGTTAAATCTCAGCCTTTACTTTGGCAGAAATCCCATTTTAAAGCACACTCTCACGTTCGGGGAAGTCAGCAGGGCTCAGGGGTTTGCACGTGCTCCAGGGCTTGGCGGATGAAGTTTTAGGAATGGTTTTTACAGAATTGGGGCCATCAGTAGAGCTGATTGAGCCTTTTGCCTTTACAGGATTTAGGATGACATTTAGAGCTAGATTGGCTTTATTAAATAACAGCTGGGTAAGACGTGTGACTTAGGCTAAATGAAAAGTGCCACAAAAGGAGATTCTGGTAATTGTACTGAACTGGGTGCTTTTCTTATTGTTCCAGACAATTTAAGGGTTAATCTTCATTGTAAGCACTGGGAAAGAGATTTAAATTTTCTTTAAGGAATGGTCTTTGCATGTCTTAGGAGCTCGAGTTTCAGCTGTTCTTTTCATTTTGCACTATTTTCATTCAGTAGGACCCCAAATGAGGTACAGAAAATGGGATTTACATGTGCACACAGGTTGGTGGATGTGCTGTTATCCCCACCTGGACATCTGACTGCAGCTTGGGACAACCACACTCAGACCTCCACATATTTTTCCCTTAAAACAAACTATCTGCAGAGTTGGAGAGAATAATGAATATTTGCACCATTTAAAAATGATGATCTATTTCCTACCTAAGTCTGGGAATTTCAATAGGATTTTGGGTGCATAAATACTTGGATCTTCTGATATTGGCAGGTAAATTGTTTTGGCTATTGTCTTCCAAGCCTTCTATAATGCAAAGGTTGTTCCCTGCTCACTGAGGTCACTTTAGAAATTATAATATGGAAGGTGTGATTAATCAAATATACAAATCTTTCTGTAGTTGTATAGGGCGATAGGGGAAAAATAATCCCTTACATTTGTTTTTAAAATATGTCCATTGTTATTCTGGTGTTTTATTTTATTCTTGACTTTCAACTCCCTGATACTTTCGAATAAAGCCACAGTTTATCTGCTCCAAGAGAGAGAATTCTTTTGTCTTCAAGTTCATGAATTCTTCTCTTCTGAAACCTGCCTAATAAAGGTAGGAATACAGAATTGTGGGAATGTTGAGAGGTTTTCTCTGGTTAAGAGGTGTGAAATGTTCTGGGATCCAGAGGTAGGAAGCACTTCCGATGTTTAAAGTGGGTTTTAAAGCTGTGCTTGGTATTGATGCTGGAGGCAGTGTCAAAAGAGAGCTTCCCTGGGTGCTTCTGAATTCTTGTAGTAAACAGCCCAGAAGTTACTCTTAAATACATCGTGGAAATCTGACATAGTTCCCTCCTTAGTAGTTTGCAGAATAGAGTAGGATTGGTTCATGGTAAATTTGGCTGCACAAATGATCTGGTTTTATTACAGAAATTATGTTACCTGCACCTGCATCCTGTTACTAAAGAGTGCTGAGATGGGGGGAACCAGCTCATGGGTCAGTTAGTGCAAGTATTACTTTAAATTGTCTTTTCTCTCTTGACCGGTGGTTAATGCATAACATTTTCTGGCTGATAGATCCCAACCCTTTCACTTTAAACATTGTATTTATCAGGTCTTTATTAAATATACGAAACAAGACCACACTGGCCAAAATCTGTCACAGCACATTTTGTTGTCACAGTGCATTTTGCTGTGTGCTGAGGAATGAAAGTCCAAGCCACAAAGTCGGTTCATTTTAGCCTCAATGGCTTTTTAAAAAGCTTGTAGCTTAAAATAATACATTATTAAGGTATTCAGACTTGTCAAAATTAATAATTAATATCACTCTCTGTTCCCCACACATGCACAGAGCCTTTAATTCCCTTCCCTTGTTTGTGCTCCAGCCAAGCAACTCCGAGCTGTGGCCCTCTGCCGGGGCAGGAGGGGGCCTGGGGGGCAGCTCCTCACTGCTGCCTCCTGGACCAGGTAAATGATCCATGGATCTGTTAAAAATAATATTACAATTGCAAATTGTGAGAGGGAGTGATATATAAAACTCCAATACTGTCAGTGTTTACTGTACTTGGTATTTGTGACTGTCCCCCTTTGCTCTGCGCTGGGGCAGCCTCGAGTGCTGGGAGCAGTTTTGGACACCACGATGCAAGAAGCCACTAGAGAGCATCCAAAGGGGAACACAAAGATGGGGAAGGTCTGGAGGGGCCCTACAAAGAGTGGCTGAGGGCACTTGGTTTGCTCAGCTGGAGAAGGGAAGATTGAGGTCAGAACTCCAGGGGCTGCAGCTCCTCCCGAGGGGCAGCTCCAACCTCTGCTCCCTGGGACAGGGACAGCACCCAGGGAACAGCTGGAGCTGGGCCAGGGGAGGGTTAGGGTGGACATCAGGGAAAGGTTCTTCCCCCAGAGGGTGCTGGGGCACTGAACAGACTCCCCTGGGTTTGGTCGTGTCCCCAAGGCTGCCAGAGCTCCAGGAGCATTTGGACAACACTCTCAGGGATAGCTGGGGTGGGATTGTTGGGGTGTCTGTGCAGGGCTGGGAGTTGGGCTTGAGGATCCTTGGGGGTCACTTCCAAACCAGCATATTCCACTGTTCTATGATGCTATGGTGTGTTTTTACCATGAACTGAATTATACTAAAATGAGTTTCCTGGAAAACCAGGGTGCTGGGAGCTGCTGTCTCAGTGCTGGGCATTTTTAACCATTTACCCTTACTCTATGCAAATCCTCCTTGTTAGTTTACCTGGGGATTAAGGGATTTACATTATGGGTACACTTAAACTTGCTTTCCAATGCCTAACTTGCCATGGGAACTTTGCATTCAACTACAGCTCCTGGAAAGTTCCTGCACTTCTACATCTGTAGAACCACACCAAATGTGGCCTCTTTACTGCCACCCCCCTTTAGATAACCTGTGAGATGTAATTTCACAACAAAGTAATAATCTAATAAATAAATAATGAATTAATAAATAATGATTCAATAAATAATAAAGGAGAAAAAGGAGAAGCATGTGGTTTTAAACTAGTACAAGCCTCAATTTCTTTGTCCTACCTTTGTGAATCCTTGGCTGGGATACCTGAATCAGAATTGATAGTTTAGGATACAGTTCATGTCCACCAATAGGGAATCAAATTACCAGTGAATCCATGCTTTACTGGGAGTTGCTAAAGAACCACAGTTTCCCACCCAGACACCCCCTGTGTTCACAGTGCTGTCAGGTTTGGGAGCAGAGAGCCCAGGTCCATGGCAGCAGCCTGGAGGCTCTGCAGGTTTGTGTGCAGCTCGTCCTTGCCCTGTGCCCCACACCCCATATTGAATGTGGGTGCTCTGTAGGGCCTAAAAACCCTGTGCACCAGAAAGGGAAAGGTTAACTGTGGCCTGAGGAGGGCTGGGTGAGGAAAGCCAAGAAAACTATTCCCAGTCCAGAAAAGTGTCCAGCAGTTTGTACTAAGGAAACACATTTGCTTTTTCTCTCACCTTATAATGGATGCTGGTATTAAGGTGACTGCATTGCAAACCCTGTCCAGATAATTTGGGCAGGGATCATGCTAACTCTAACAAACAGTGCTTGGAGCCCAGAGTGATGCAAAACGTTTATAAAGAGATTTTTTTGGCTAAGTTCCCGCAATTTGGAGGCTATAGAACACAACCATTTGGGTTGCAATCTAAGAAGCGTGAATTTAACGTAGAGATTGTATTTCCCAAATGTTGGAATACTCTTGCAGGAAAATGCAGCCTTCAGTTGGCCTGCTTTAGGATTTTAACTTTAGACAATACGAGCCTTGAAAATCTATAGGTGTGTCAGAAAATACAGAAATTGTGGTTGTGGTTGAGGCTGAGCACAAAGCAGAATGATGGGCAGTTTAGCTGGTGTAAATTTATGGCTGGAACAATTTACATTGAGAATAAACAGTTTAATGGATAGCTGGAAGGATTAAAGGATGCTCAATCCATCAGATTAAACATGTCGTTCTGGCTGGTGGCTGGTGCCATTATCTCACTGGGAAATGAACATTCTTTCAGAGATGTGTTTGCTGTATCTTTTGCCCTAATTGTGTCACTGATACCCCGGCCCTGCAGAGCTGCAGTGGCTCAGAGCTTTCTCTGTTATCTCTGCTGGGTGCAGCCCTGGGGGCTGCAGCATTTCCTGTGCAGCCAGAGCCCCCCTGGCACACTGGGGGCTCTGGGGCTCCCCTGCTGCTCCCCTTGCAGGGCTCCATCCCACTCGTGCTGCTGCTGCTGCTGCTGCCGGGCAGTTCCACCATCAGTGAGCGCTGCTGCTCTCTTCTCCTCTGAGACTTGGATACCCCAGGAAGGAAAAGCAGTGCTGGTTGGAGAGAAGACATGAAAAGCCGTTTTCTGTGGATCATAACTAGTGAGGTGGCCCTTAATTTCCTCCCCTGTGGTTCCAATTTATCCAGTTCAGAAATAGAAAGGTTGATTATTTTAATTTTTTTATTATTTATCAGATTTTTAAACCACCAGTCCACAGATTCTTATTCTTTCATTAGCTGATGCAATGCAAGAAGAATCTTCTTCTTTTTTCCTAGATAAGAAAAAAATCATAGACTGATTTTTTTCTATTTTATACAGTTTGAAGAAAATACACTTTATATATTTAATTTTAAAATGTTGAATATTTTAATATAAACCAAAAGTTTGACTCTTTGCTCTGAAGAGTGTGGTTTTCATTAAAAAAATGGTCTGTGTCTCTTATAGAAAGGCACAGCAAGCCTGGTAAGGTGCAGGATTATCCCTGTGCGAAATGTTTGAAAATGATACAATAAACCCAGTTTGAGAGGGGAAAGGGGCCACATTACAGCATCTATGGGCAAAGGAGGGGAGCATTAACTTAGATTTGAAAACCCTGAGTTAATTAGGTGAAGTGATAATATTTAGAATGGCCTTCTCACATGAAATGTGGAAAGTGGATAATAATGCGTAAAGAGAAAAAAAGGAGACAAAAATTTTGCTTTTGAGAAGGGGAGGAGTAGGGAGAGACAAAGTGAGTGACGCAGGCTGGGGCTATGTAATCAGAAGTTGTAGAAACAAGGAGAGATGCCTGAAGCTGGAAATTTTATAATGGAAAGTCCAGCAGTCACAACCAAAATAAATTATGGACATGGGAGCAGCACGTGAGATGTTTCATGGAAGTGGCATGCTCAAGTAAAGACAGTTCCCTTCTGAATGTTTTTTCTTTTTTTTTTTAAAGAGGTTTATATATTATACTGCAGTTGATTTTGCTTCAATATTTTAAAACTTAAATAATTCTGTGGTATTAATTTTATCTTTCATAGGTGTGATGCTGTTGACCAGCTTAAATATCAAATGGAGCACTGGGGACAAAAGCTCATTTTGAACCTACAAGTCCAGAAATTTACTGAAAGATCCATTTATTACAAGAGGCTGTTTATGCATTATGACAAATCTAAGTTAGGTTTTACAGCTGTACATGTGCACTGAGATATTTAAGTTTTCAGTGTGTGACTATTATAATAAAAGGCATGAACGGTGTGAGTGATAACTGTTCTCAGTGAGAGGAGTGCTGCTCATTTTGATCTTGAAATGTAGCCCAGTTTTTGGAATGATGAGGACTCCACTGAAGCCATGGTGCCTCAGAATTCATGCCCAGCCTGACAGGAGCAGGGTTTCACCTGTGTGAGCAGCGTTTGTGGCCTCAGTGCTTCCACCTTCATCCCACCCAAAGGGATGAAAATCCAATGGGTTCTGGCACGTCATTGGCTCCTCTCCCTCCCCACTCAGTGCTGAACACAGGAAACATTTTTGTGTCCTGTGTGCCCTGTCTGGCTCTCAGCAGCAGCACAGTAACAGCAGATTGAGGAGTGCCCAGTCAGGCACCACGATCCATCCCCAGCTCTTGGATCATCTACCCTGGCTTTATCTGCTGTGTGCTTCACAGAGATGGGCTGGAGGGAGGCTGTTTCCAGCACAAACTGTAGTCACTCAAAACAGTCACTCCTTTGGAATCTGCACATTTTTATTTCCATATGAGATGCAATTTAATCATTAAGGGAGTTTTGTTAGCGCCAGTGCAGCATACCTTCCTAGGAGGAAGTTGACCCCAATTTTGTAAGCGGGTGTTTGTGAAGTCAAAGGTGGACTCTTAAACAGACTTAGAAGCTGGGCCAGCAGCATAATGCCCAATCTGGCACACACAGGAGAAATTATCCACGATTAAAGACTTTCTGATTAATATGGCTTATGTGCCAAAACTGCACATGCAGCGTATGATCTCAATTAGAGTGAAACCTAATTCTTCAAGGCTAAGCTCCAGATTCATTCTGTAATTTCTTCTTTGTTTAACTTGGACATTTTCTGACAAGAGGATCTAAAAGAAATGTGGAGGAAGGGTGCAGGACCCCCCTACCATTATAAATTGCAGTTCTGTAGAAAATATCTTCTATGGTGCTGGTCTGAATACCTTGACTATTTAATTTTTAGAAGGGTTGTTGTGCATTCCTCTAAGGCACTGCCATTTACTGCAGCTAATGGAGCTGTAACAGTTTTTGGGAAAGAATGAATACTCGTGTGCAGGTTTTCTACTGAAAAAGGAACTCCTGCCAAAGAAAACTGCTTGAAGGTGGAAAGGAATAAGTATATAATCACGCCACTGTCATTACCTCTGATATTAAGAAAGTAGGAAATGTCAAAGGCCTGTAAGAAAAATAAGTTCAGGTTTAATGAGTCTGCTGGAGAGGAATTATCAACATTAATCATTTAGCTAGTGGACTAACATAGCTGGCATCAATAGAATAACTTTTTCCATCCTGCTTTAATACACAGCAGTTGCTCTAGCTTGTTTCTGAGACTTTTTTTTTTACTGCTAATCCCAAAACATCCTGGAAACACAGCCTCCAATCCACCAGTGTCTGCATTGCAAGCGCTCTCCCAACCTCATGTGAGTGCTGCTCAGAGGGAATTCAGGCTCCCCTTGTGTCCCAGGCCCAGGGCAATGGCTGGGAAGGATTTTGGAAGCTCCCAGGGGAGCAGGCACACAGCCCCGCTCGCTGTGCGCCAGGCAAATCCCTGTGCCTGCGTGGAGGAGCAGGGCCAGACTCAGAGCTGCTGCTCCAGCCCAGGGGGAAGCAGCCTTGGGCTTTTTTTTTTTTTAAATGCATTGCTAAACTTTGGTCTAGAAATCTTGAGAAAAGGGTTCTTTTTTAAGGAAAAGAGACAGGGACATCATATAATGTCAAATGCCAACTGAGATCTTGCTTCTCTGGGTCTCCTCAGTACGTTTGGCTCTCTCATCCCCTCAAGCCAAGCTCTAGGGCTGGGTTAGAGTCAGGAGCGTGGCTCTTCTGGGGTGGGAAGCTTGGTCTTGGAGGGAAGCTTTGCAAATCTTACAATGCATAAAGCAACAGATTTAGAACTGCTTTCTATGGATATGCCATTTAAAAAATGCATATTTTGTTATGGATTCCTCTGTGTTAGAACAGGAGAAAGTGGTGTTTGTAAACCACAGCAAGGCAAATTCTGAAGAGGTGGTAACTTAAAAGTCTGGAAGAGGTTGTAGCTTCAGTTGAGTTGAGGGGACTGTATCCTTTTTTAAAGAGGTATTAGTTGATTTATAAAGAAGTCATGTGTGTTACAACATTTTATAGCTTCCATATTCCTTTTTTAAAATTTAAATAATTAAATATAAGAAAGTTGTGCCTGCAGACATGTGGGCAATCTTTCAAAAAGCGAATTCAGAAAATTTTTAAGTCCATATATTTTTTGAGGTGCAAGGGAACCACTGCAGTTGGGCGTAATCTAAATCCAGTTTTCATTTTCTTGATGCAGTTTTACATTTAAAGTGATGAAACTTCAGGTGTTATCCTGGAGTCCCTTCTAGCAGCAGATGAACCAACATTCTGCCGTTGCCCAGAGTGGCTCAAGGATGGCGTTCTGCTATTTGTCATCAATGGAAGAGAAGGAAAAATGGTCAAAATGACCCATCTTGCTGGTGCTCCTGGGGCACACAGGTGACAGGTGAAGCTCAGTGCTGCTGCTCAGGGCCAGGAGGAGCTGGCTGCCTCTTCTGCAATGGGGAAAATTCCATCCTGGAGTGCCTCTTCCCTTGCCTGGGTGGGCAGCGGCTCCAGCAGGCACGGCCAGCAGAGACAGGATTTGCACAGAGCCTTTCTCCTGCAGGGCTGGGGGAGCACATCCCCTCCTGGGAACACAATCCCCCTCGTGGCTTCTGCCTGGCTGGGGCAGACATTTGCTGTGAAATGGAATCCATATGCTGGGGTGACCCTTAATGAAACCCTTTCTCTAATTGCTGCATTAAGCTCACTATTTCCTAGTAACTGTTTACGCTTTTAAATCTATAATATATTCCAAATTAAGTATGTTTGAATGACAGCATTCTGATCTAATTATAGACTTTATCATTGATTAGGCCAGACAATCCAAACTTAAGCTCTGCTGGAATGGCTTCATGAATAAAATGAAGGCAATGATGAGGTTCTTATTCTAATAAAGAAAACTACATAAAAATATTCCATTTAGTAAATTAGAGCTTCTGACTCTGTAATTTTGCAAAATAGTAGCAGTATTTTCTAGACCATGAACAGGTAATCATTTCTAGCTAGCTATTTTTCTTCCCTTAAAATTCTTGGTTCATTATGTAATTTAGTTTTTAATATCCTTTTATTTTCTGCTTCCAATTGTTCAGCATGCTCAAAATTAAAATGAATACAGTTAGCATTACTTTGTTTTTATAGCACTGCTTGGGTTTGTTTAGAAATGTGCTCAATTTCATACAGTTAACACAGGAAAGCAGCAATGGGCAGATGAAGCTGAGGGAGTAGAAGCAGAGCAAACTCATCAGAACCTGCAGCGTTCACAGCTCTGCAGTGGTGATGCCAGGATTGGAGCAAGGGAAGTTCAGAAAGGGAGGAGCAAAGGTGATCCAGGCAAAGAGGGTGATTGTGTAAGGCACAGACCTGGGAAAATGGAGAGAAAACAAAAGGCCTGGGCAAGGGATGGAAATGCTGGACAAGTCACTGTGACAAGCTCAACCAGGAGAAGTTACCAATGCAAACCAGAAGAACTGTGACGACATAATTGCTTCTATAAAGAGTTTATAGTGCCACAGCAGAATTGTTAGTTAATGTGTTTGTGGTACAGGAATGCCTTGTATTACTCAGGGACAGCACTGGGCAGTTCAAGAAGACAAAAATTTAACCTCCAGGCTTCCTAACAGAGAGACTTCCCAGAGAGTTTGAACTGCCCCTTTGTCCAAGGAGAGAGGAGGTAGGACAGGAGGTGGGAGTAGCTTTCACCACAGAGATCAAAGTCACTGCCAGAAACCTGGGTAACACTTTCTCAGTGCTGGTGCAGACTGGGGGTAATTGACTGGAGATCATTTCAGAGCAGCTGCAGGTTCTTAAGAAGGCCAATGCAATATGTATAATTTTATAAGCCTGATGTTGCCATACTCTCACCTACTGTAAAGCTCTGCACAGCAATTACAGCACAGTTTAATTTACAAATCATTATTGCATTTAGCTATTACCAGTACAAAGTAGTTACTTTCTCTGTGCAATTGAAGCCTAATTTTCATGCCATCTGAAACTCTCAGGCATCAGGTAACACTTTATTTTATAAGGAAAAAATAAACATTTATTTAAATTGTAAAATCTGTGTATTTACAGAGTGGCTGGTTTTGCTCTTCAGGCTTCACAGCAATTACATTGGAAGCTGTTTCTGAGAATCTGGGCTCTTATTTCTGTAAAAATAAGTTATCAGCAATTGCTTCCTATGCTTGCATAATTGCTTGAAGAATTGTACTCTACGAAGCGAAGGCAATTACCTTTTAATGCTGCCTAATAATTCTGATAGTTTGTTAATCCACAAAGAGCACAGGGGCTGTAAAAGCTGTGGAACTCTGATGCTGAGGCAATAACCTGGAACACGTTCCTTGTGCTGCTGGTGTGAATGTGTTTGCACCTTGTGAGACAAAGGAGATTCAGAGTTAATTTGGGCTTTAAGTTGAAGCAAAAAACCATTGTTCCTGGGGACACAGAAGGCAGCTGACAGGAGTTTATCTGGAGAGGTTTTTGCCTGGATAAGATCTCTGTCCCATCACAGGCCAGTGGAACCCTCCCCTGTGTGTGCAATCCCACCCCAGGTGTGGGTTCCAGGGTCCCCTTCCCACCAGTGATTCCATGCCCATTTCACACGTGGGGACTCCCCCACAGAACTGCAGTATCTTTGCTGGATACATTGGCATCTCCTTTTCATTCCTTCCTTAGATTCCTTGGGGGAAGAGCAACAGGAGTTTTGCAGAACTGAGCTGTAAATGCCTATCCCAAATCCACACCCTCAGAGCAGTGCTGGGAGCTGGGAGGAATGGGCAGGACTCCATGGCAGTGACAGCAATTCTTTCCTGCAATTTTGAGACCAGTAGGTTTCAAATAGAATTGCCAAACAGTTTTTTTTCTCTTAAAAATCACTTCCTATTTTATGTAAGGCCTGGCTTTATGTGTAATACTCTCTGCACGCTTTGCATCATCACAAACATTTTATTGCATAAAGGACTTGCATTCTTCATGGCGCGGCCTAGTCTGTAGGTTCTTAATTAAATTACAAAAACACCAGACAAAGCTACCTTTTATTGAAACCTGCACTACTGAGATAGGGGTGAGCTTCCAGAAAAGGAAGGTTTCAGGATACCTGTATTTTTTTTCTGGTAGGAATAGTTTCAGTCTTTGGAGGGGAGCACAGTTCTCCTGCAGCAAGGGCTGTGAATGCCTTTATTTCTTAATGAGATTTCTACCTTCATGATTCTTTTGTTCCCAGAATGTACTCTGAGTGCAATCTGTGCGCAGCCTTGGGCTTCAGAGACTAACAAAATTTAAATCAGTTTTATACAAATAGTTTTGGTCAGAGAAGCTCAGTCTTGCTGAATAAATTCCACAGATTGTAAAAGGTGTTTAATTACAGTATGTCATTAATTAGCCCCAATATTCCTGTCAAAAATACTCCCTTTCTAAGTACCTTACACTCTGGTTTTTGTAGTTAGCAGAAAGACTTAACTGACCGGTGCTGGTTCTGTCTTTCATTGCTTTTCCCTGGACCTGTTGGATGTTCATCTGGCAGTGGCATCCCCTTTCTGAACTTTTCCTATGCTTTCTTCTTTTCCATAGCTACTAACTTTTAAATGTTGCTTGAAAGTTGCTTTTGGACTTTTTATTTTCCCATAATATCATGTCATTAATTTTTATTTTGTTCATCTTATCATTCTTCCCATGCATTTTATCTCACGTCTGTGATTCTTTTGTTTTCTTATTCCACATGCTTTTATGCAGTAGCAAAGACTGATGGGGAAAAGATACAGGTTTGGAGGGCACATGGTTGATAAAAGAGGTGCTGAGACCAATTAAGTATCCATGGTTTTCAACTTCATAAAGCAATAACAAACACAGTAAGACATGTATCTGCTTTTTAAAATAACAATTTTGTTAAATCTAGAATCCACAAATTAATTGTATTCAGGCATATCTAGCAATCTCTATTTTCAATTAACTCTTTTTGGTGAATATGAGGTTGGATAGGAGAGACCTAATCAACAGTTCTAAAAGACCCTGTTGGCTGTCTCTGGACCTCTCTGACTTCTCTGATTTTAATCCTTTCTGTCCTGTTGGATCTCCTTTAAGGATAGGACTCTTTTAGAAAGGTGCATGTCCAGCAGGCCAAGCCAGGAGAAAGAGCAGAGGTGAGCAGCATTCTAAGGAAACACCTTGTCAGAGTATTTCCTAATTATACACATAACTTCCTGATAAAGAGTCTCTGCCTCCAGCAGCCTGGATTTTTTTGGGTTGGTTTTCATGGTAGTACATTTTCACCCATTCTCTAGGCTGTCCTTCATCATACAGTGATTTTAGGGTAAGAATCACACTCTAACCTACTTTAGAGGATATTTCAGAGTGTTTTCCAGGATCCTGGTGAGCTCTGCTGTGTTTAGGGAGCACAGGCACTGCCTGGTACCTGTGCCCTGCTCTGGGGCTGTGGATCTCTCCACCAGCAGATGGACATCCAGATGTGAGACCCAGCCCTACAGGGTCCTCGTGGCCTTCACCTCATTCCTGGCTGCCACTGCACCCCAGTGACATTTCCATATGCTGAACCTCGAGATCTGGCTCCAAACCAAGGACCTGGAAACATCTCATCCTCTCCCAGGTTTGGGCTGAGAGCCCAGACAGCAGAAGCAAGGATGAGATAGGTGGGCACTGTTTGCTTCACAAACACCTTGAAGAGTTCCTGTCACAAAGGACTGTAGGACTCCTTTCCCTGCTGTAAAAGTACTATAACCCCTGGAAATGCCCATTTATTGGAGGTGTGGTCTCTACTTAAACTCCACTTACCATCTTTACAAACACTGAATATTGTCTGGGTGTTCTTGCTTGGTTCAGATTCTTGGGTAGGGACAGAATATGTGTAATAAGCTGCCTGCTTAAAAATAAAAAAAAAGAAAATAAATTACTACTATTTTGTGTCTTAATTTTGTCTGTTCCGAACACCTGACTTTAGGGAAAATCATCCATCTTTTGCAACAATTGGCTGAAGCCCCAGCCCTGTTCCACAGACCAGGCTGTTCCATGGAGCACGGCTCTTACTGATGGAAATCAGAGAAAATCCACTAAAAGAGAGCTGAAAAAAAGGAACTCGAAAATACTCAACACCCAGGGGACATCCTGCTGAGGGCCCAGGGAGTGCAACCCATCTTCAGGGCTGCCTTATCTTTAGGAACATGGAACTGGTGTTCAACCATGTCCAGGTCACACTAAAATGGTTTCTGAGAAGCTAATGCATTGTCAGCAGCAGCCAGCAAGGGAAAATGGCTGGGGAAAAGGAGTGGTCACATGTGTTCAGAATTCTTCAGCTTTTTTACACAGTATTGAAGTAAATTGTGATGCTTCCACCTACTTGAAAGAAAAGGCTCAAAGATGCTGCAAGGGGTTGAGCGGGCATCTGTCGTAAAAGGATGACAATGCTTCAAACCCAGCTTCAATTTAATTGCACCTCACCTTTCTGCAGACACCAGCTGTTTATAAACACAGCCTTTCCAGAAAATGCTCCATTACAATATTTTAAAAGATGTCCTAAAGTCCACCAAACATTAGGCCTTGTGTTTATAGAGGAGTGTGGAAAATGACAAGCAGAGGTGTTACAGGTGCAGTCCAGCCTGGTCTCTGAACTGCATTTTTAGTAACTGCATGCTAATGATCCAGAACATGACAAAAATAATGTGCACAGGTGCAGGCTGAGAGGATTCCAGACCTATTTTCAAATAACAGATATTGGAGAATTAGATATTTTTAATGGCTATCTGTGGAAGCAGTGGGAAAAAGAATATAAGAAAAGACACCTGGAAATGATCAGACATTTTTTGACATATAGAGGCTATAATTAGAGGTTTTTAATATTTTCTTAAAATGTAAAACACCAATTTCTTTAAGAGTTAAATGACAAATATACATCAAGTGGGAATATACAATTACCTGCGGTTTTTAAGGTACAGCTTTAGCCTTTGGAAACCTCAAGCTTCATGTACAATATCTGTACTTTTCTGGCCTTGACACTGTAGATATCGTCTGACTTTCCTGTCATTTCCTTTACAGTCACACATGGCATGAGAATCGTGACCAAATAGCTGCATAGTGAAACTGAAGGTTTTATACTTTTTTTTTGAGCTTGAATGTTATGTCTAATTTTTCTTTCATTTCCTTGGTAAATACAATTTCAGCTTTTAGGGTGGATTTTGTTTTGGTTTTGATTGACTGGTCTGGGAGGCCACTGCCATGGCAACTGTGTTTACACACTGTCCACACTCACATCTATGAGCTCTAGAGCTGACCCAGCCAGATTTATATGTCTGGACAATTCTGAATTTCCTGGTTCTTGGGCTGTGAAAGGAAAGAGAGGGCAATGATGAATAAATGCAGGGACTGGAAAGTCAGCGTGCAGGGCACAGCAGCAGGCAGTGCTCTCCAGACAGAGGATCCATTTTCACACTTTTTGGGTTGTTGGGCTACCCTCACCTGCCTCAGCTCATGGTGGTAAACCCTTAGTAAGCTGTCAGTAAGGAGTCAGACAGCAAAGACTGCAAATCTTTGTTGGATGCTCCTGGGATGGGACAGGGACCAGGATTATTCCATAGACACTGGATCCAGCAGGACTTGGTACTCAGTGTGGGGCCAGAACCCAACAGCTTCAGACAAGTTGTGGAGCTGGTGGCTCTTGCTGGGGCAAATTCCAGAGCAGGTTTTAAGTTGAGATGTTGTCAGTTTTAATCCACCCCTCCCTCCCTGGACTCTAGGAGCTCTGTGGTTGTATCCTAGGATGTCTCACAATTGTTTAGTCCTGGTGATTTCACCCAAGAAGCAGACCTTTTTTTCCCAGAGAAGAAAAACATTTATATTTACATTTACAGTATCCAAAGCACTGAATCCAAGATTATGAATATTTTTTTTCCTGTTACTTCAGGACTGTCACCCCAACAGCTCTTCCCCTGTGTCCATGCCTGCAGACCTACACGCCAGAGCAACTGAAATCCAACTGCGGGTCCTGGCTGGGACCAAAGTTAGATGTGCACAGAAAGGAAACCCAGAGAGGGAGTACCAACGTCAGTGCCTTCATGCAGCCTGGAACTTCATGCTTGTGCATATATAAGAACAGACAGACCCCAAATCCTGTTTTGGTATGAGCAGAAAATATTCACCGTAAGAGGAAATGAAAATTATTTAGATTAAAGTCAAAACAACAATTTAACATCCCTTTGTGTACACAAACACTCTTCTGAAAGTCACAAATCATAGATGCTAGATGTCCAGAGTCATTTTAAATGCTACTTACCTAAAGCCAGGAGATGAGAAACATGTGGCAGACCTTTTTTGCAAAAGTTCAGGGCGGGAGGGGAGCAAGAGGATGTTTGCATCTGGAGGAGGAGGGCCTAAAAATACTCTGAAAGCCGACAGTTCACTTAAATCATTAATCCTACACTGAAGACATTTCCACATTTTAATGGACTGTAATTAAACCCAATATTTCTTAATACGAGTGTCAGGTGTTTTCAGCAGTGATGCAAATGACTTCTTAGTGCTATAATTCTGAGAGGGAAGGCATTTAGACCGGGCTCATTTGAGCAGCCAACTATAAACAAGAGCACATAATTCCATCTGCTTTTTGGCAATTTGTTGTTCCTTTTAGGTTCTCTTTCCCCGTTTGTCTTGTGGACACAGTTTGCAGGAAATGTCAGCCAGCGTGATTGATAGCATGAGATTGGATGTACTGACTTCATGCTTTCATAAAGCAAGACAGCTGTTGGGAGAAACTTTCCTTCAGGAGCTGGAAAGGTTTAAATTTTCCATCTCTTTGACTATTTGGCCTGATGAAGGATTGGGTTTTACCAGACAAGTAAATAAAAAGATGGCTAAGATGTACTAGAAGGTCATTCAAATGATCTTTAAATAGCAATTACTGGAGGAGGGTAGAGGGAAAGCCCTCAACATTCTGAGTCTGCTTCAGTGAGCCCTAAAAAATTATGCTGCTGTTCTCTTGATTTTTTTAACCACTCTGTACAACAGACAACTTCTAGTAATGTGGTTTTACACTGGGAGTTTGTTACAGGCCATGGAAGGGATTCCATTGAACTCCCTAGTCATCACCTGACTTTCTGTGGCTGTAAAATGTTGATTCTCCTCCAGAGTCATGATACACCTGTTTGCTGTTCAATTTCTTGCTCAAAATAGATATGCTCGTTAAATATTAATTAATTTGGGGTTTGGATAAATTACTTGTATCCATCAAGTACACTTTCTTTGCAAGGCAGAAAAGAGAAAGTGTGGTGTTTGTTTTTATAGTTATATCTGCCTCTGAAGCATATTATTTTATTTAGAAGAATATGTCAGATGTTATGAGCATAATTATGAAGAAGATCAGTATTGGATGCTCTTTTTTTTTCTTTCCCCGTGCAGAATGTTTGTGCGGGTTGGGTGTTATTTGATCATTTGAAAGACTAATAACTGGGTTCTTGGCTATGTTGATTTTGAAAATCTTTGCCAGATCTATGGTCTTGCTGGAAATGGGCCAGAACCAAAACTCAGGAATTGAAAATGCCTGGAAGTAAAATTTTGGTGGAGGCTGCATTTCAATGGTGGTTTGAGTCAGACTTCAAATTCCTCCTCAGTCTCACTTTTGTTTTATTCAGTCACACCAATACACAATGTGGCTGCTCAGGAGCTGTGAACAAGCTAGGCTGGGTCTCACACTGTTCCTTGACTGCTATGGAACTCTGCAAAATAAGTGTCATAACTCAGCAGGAATAGGGACAATCACACAGTGCTGTCTTTAAAACAGGAATCAGGGCAGGTGTGATTGTCAGGGAACCCTGAGCAGTAACAGCTTCCTGCCAAGGACAGCATGGCCAAAAGCCCCACACTGTGGAGCTTTACCCTGGGCAGTTCAGAAGTGAGGCTTCTCTCATGGATCCCCCTCAATTTACACAAGAAATTAAGGAAAGTCCTGGATTAGCCAAGTTCTGTGTCCACAGCCCTGCTTTAAGGGGGAGAGGTGGAACTGGAGAGCCCAAAGCCCTTCTGTGCCCACCCACAGCTCTCAGGGCTGGTGTGGACCCTCAGCCTCGCTCATCTCTGAAGTCTAAATTCAAGACAAAATGCTCTGAGAACAGGAAAATGTGTTTAAGAAGTGGTCATGATTGTAAGAAAATTTGATACCACAGCAAATCCTGAAAAAGACCTCAAAGAAACTTTAGAAATGCTTTAGAAGCAGATTGAAATAGCAGCAGTTTGCTTGGGCAGCCGAGGGGGGACGTTGGCTGCTGTGTGAGGATGTTTGGCAATGCTCTTGGGTAAGGGGATACCAGGGAATTCTGTGGGTCACTTCATTTAGATCCTGTAAACGTTTCCATAATCAGTAATCATCTGCACTGTTTCCTAACTCTGTGTGGATCACTGTAACAGTCCAATCACTTACACAAATACACAGTTCCAACACCACTGATTAGGATTCTGCAGAGCTGGAAAAAAGCCAGTCTATGTTCTACATGTACAATCAATTTATTGTGAAACATTTAAAGACTCAACCATTTATTTAAACCTTAATGAGATTTTTTTTCTCTAAACCATCTTTTAGTATTGTTGCCTTAAATGTTGGGATGTGATGACCCTGGAGAACTTCCAGTCTCTTTGCTGCTTCAACAGATTTTTTTTTTTAAGTATAAACAGCTAAACATACTTTACATTTGAAATTAAAGTCCTCATAACTTGCAAAGTATCCAGAAAACAATTACACATGCTTAGAACTCTTGTGTGCTGCCTAATGATCACTTGTATTTCATACACTTCATGTGAGAAATCTGTGAAACTTCAGATTATCAAAAATAATTAGGCAAATTCCACTCACAAAGGCAGATTCTACAGATCCCATATTCCCACAGGTTTTGTACTGGAGAGCCATTGGACAGCAGTGATACATTCTATCTTGTGTGTGAAGGGATAGTCTGGGTAGGGACTTACCCAGGATTGCCTATTTTTTTACAAACTCCTCCCTTTTCATTGGGGGGCTAAGTAATATCTTCCATTCTTTTCCCTCCGAGCATCCATTATTTTTCATCTGTGGCTTGACATGGTCCTTGAGCAAAAATGAACTGCAAGAAAATCAATTGAGATATCCTATACCTTTGTTGTGTGATTAAAGAAGAAATTGAAAGCTCAAAACTGTACAAACTTTTATTTTTTCCCCTTTCCTTTTCCAAGTGAGTCAATACCACAGAAATAATCTTATTCATTTTAGTCCTGCTATCCTACTTCCTTCTCTGAAGAGTTGTCCGTGTCATTTTTAGCTGTAAAATTATTTATTGCAAGAATAGAGAAGACAGCAAGAATACAGTTTAGAATTTTAAGATAGGCAAGTGATACTTTAAGCAGAACTTTTCCTACAACTCTGCAGCTCCTGGAGCTCAGGTTTGGTCCCAGAAACATCTGGGGATTGGATTCTGCAGCTCTTCTCAGGCCCGTGCAGAGGTGTAAGGGAGCACAGCTACATCACTGTCATTTAAAATCTTTTCACACTGTTGTGCAGTTTTTATTGCAGCCCTAAATCAGTATAAACTGATGGCTGCCCCCATAAGTAGCTCTGACATATAATTTAATGTATGAATTGAGACAGAACGTAAAAAACAGGTGATAAAATATTACACCCACACTGAGAACATTAAAATGCTGATGTTTGGAACAGCTGGC
The DNA here is from genome assembly GCF_012460135.2 of Molothrus ater. Classification (NCBI taxonomy): domain Eukaryota; kingdom Metazoa; phylum Chordata; class Aves; order Passeriformes; family Icteridae; genus Molothrus; species Molothrus ater. Next base: position 1,159,788 of record NC_050488.2, read on the forward strand.
TTAGCCTTTTTTCTCAGCTGGAATAAATAGTAATATTAAAGGATTAGCATAACCAATAACAAGTGTTGAAGGAATTGATTTCATTCCAGGCAATAAGAATCCTTAGGAACCAGTATTTTGAGCCTTGATCAACAGAAGACTTTATTTCATCCAAATACACTTTTAATAATGTTGTCTAGATATGGCTTTATTTATCATGTTTGTATCAGTTTGATTTTTAATTTGGAAACCTTTGGAGTATGAGTTCTTGAGGCACAGTTTTGGTTTTGGTTTTTTATTAAATGTTTTTGTGTGCTGTTATTTAAAGGGTATATCCTGGTGGTTTTAAGAAGGACCTTTCCTTGGTTTACCACTACTAAATTAAAATAGAAGTGGAGGAAAAGTACTTAACCATTAGAAAACATCAAGATCAGACAAGGAGTAAAGGTGGATCCAATCTTTCGTATATACATTTGAGATCTCAAACCAGATTTCAAACCAGTAAAACTTAAAAGAACAAATGAGGAAAATGAGAAAGGTTTGTGGTGGTGTCATTCCCACAGTGAGAGAGGGAGACCATGGGGCAGCTGAAAGGTCAGAAAATTGAAGCCTGAATATCCAATAGATATGTTGGATGTCATGCCCACAAGAGATCAGCGCAGGTTCTCAGAGTGAGGGTTCTCCTCCCTGCTCCCGGCACAGTGCAGCTCAGCAGGAACCAGCCCTTCCTCTGCCCTCTCCATGGCTGTCCTCAGGCTGAGGGAGAAGAATGGACCAGTGGGGCTCTGGGGGATCAGCTGAAGGAAGATGAACACAGATGGCTGGAAGGAGCAGTGGGGCAGCATTCAGCTTTGTCTTGCAGTTTGCTGGGACAGTTTGGGAATTTAAGATGTTTTTTTAGGGCCTTTCATTCGTAAATCCTTGGAATTAAAATAAGAGAATGAGGAGTACTGTTTGACTCTCTGGCAAATCCCACCAGTTTTGTGATTTGCTTTTTTTTTTCCTGAACGTCTCAGGAGCTGAATTTTGATGCCAGCTTAATTGTTAGGGTCTCCGTGTAGATTAGCCAGCTCTTCATTCATTTTTTAATGAATGACTTTCTGAAGTTAAACAAAAACATTTCACTGGTCAAAACACCCTTCTGCTTTTCTTTCTTTGAAGGTTTCCATGGGGAGCCCAGAGCCAGGCTCTGGTGTCCCTTCCATGCCACCAGTGCAGAGTTGGGTGGCTGTGAGAGCTCCACTGTGCAAAAGGACAGAGGCTCCTGCAGGGGTTTGGTGCCCGAGCTGGGGCTGTCTGTGCACGGCCAGGAGCTGCACTTGAGGGTCCCTGTGGGTCCCTTGGACACTGTTTTGTGGTTCTGTAGTGAAGTTTAAATCCCTAGATGACAGTGCTTTCCTTCACCCCACGGGCACAGCGAGGCTGAGGGACTGTGGTGTCCCTGCTGTGCACAGACCACGGGTTGGAACCTGCTGCAAGCAGAAAGGGCTCCTCACCATCCCCTCCTGTCACTGGGCACAGGAACTCTGTCCAGCTCAGCTGCCCTCCAGTGGGGTCTCTCCCTCAGCTTGAGCTGCTTAACAGAACTTGCTTGTCCCCCTGCAGTTTGTTTGAAGCTAAGGCATTGAAAAGAGCTGTGAAATTCAGAGAAAGAAGGAATTGTTCAAAAGCTTAACCCAATGCCTGGTTGTGATAACAAAGGAAGCTCTGGAAAGGTAAGATGGGCTTCCAGACAGTCCCATGATGTCAGGGGAGGTTGATGGGAGAATGTGCACTTACAAACTGGAGTTAGAAAATCACAGTGAATAGTAACAATTCATTGATGTTTACAACTCCACGGTTGTCAGAGGCATGCAAAGTGGATTTTATGAAATGTGAATCCTACAGAATGAAAATATTTCTCTTTTTCATTATTTTATTCAGAATTTCTGAAAAAAAATCTGAATTTGTGGGATATTCTTTTGCCACACAAAGCAAAAATTAATTAATTTTCCTTTCAAATAATGACTAATTTAAGACTAAATTATCATTTTGTTTTCAACATTTGAAAGTTCCTTGGGGAAAAAAAAAAGTGACATTTGGGAGAATGTAAAATCACTAATTAAAAAGGGGTAATGTTCATCTCATGAAAAGTGACTCTGTGATGTTTACAGAGTGACACCATCACCACACTCATAATGACCTGAGAGAGAATTTGCAGTTTCATGTAGGGGCTGTTTTACCACAGGTGTCATGTCCCACATGTCTCACCAACCTTCCACAAGACGAACACGGATGTTAAAATAACTTGGAGAGGTTAAAAGATCTTCCTTGTTCAAAAAGGAAAACACTGACTGTCCGTGAATTTTGTGTTGGAATTTCACTGTATCCCATTTTGTGAGCAGTTAGTGAGCATTTACCTTTCCAACAAGCTGTCCAGGAGGGCACAGGCTGTGGAGCTGTTGGGACACATGTCCTGTTTCCACCAAGTGTAATGCCTTTGTTGTTTGTGCATCAAGATATAAAGACTTCTTGTTCCCATAATGGATACAGCTGGTTGGGTGGGGGGAAGGGAGGTCCTTACAATAAAAAGGCATTTGATTGCTGCTGGGATCCTTGTCAGTAAAACACTCAAAGATGGTTAATTGGACATTAATGTGT